>NC_089586.1:86701599-87001599 GCF_019320115.1 Miscanthus floridulus
AGCGCCGACCAGTTCGCTCTGACGATCAACATGGTACAGATTCACCAGCTCCTAGATGAATCCCTTCATACCATCCTGAAAGAGGACCCGGGCTCTGAATCCCTTGGCTCCACAGAGACTCTCGCCGAGACGGTTCCCGTCTGTCCTCGCTTCCCGTCGAGCTTTGGAAGAGAGCTTTTTCTGGTGAGCCTCGATAGCCCGCCACACGATGAGGAGACCGACTAAGATCAACAGGCTTGTCTCGCCAGGAATGCTAATCGAGCCACACGCTAGGAAAACGAAACCACCATCGCCGCTGCCGAAGCTAATGCGAATGCCGACTAGGCTGACGGCCAAGGTGATCATGGCCGTCTGTGCCACAATCTGAACATCGAATTCATGTGCATTGGAGACCATGAGGTCTATCAAACTCAGAGCGCTAACCTCGCCATCACCGCCAATGAGCTCAGTAGACTGCCACAAACGTCGAAGGTCGCCATGATTGCCGCAATGATAAAGACATCTCATTGCCAGATCAATGATATTCGCCATGATCAGGCATCCTCTCACTCCACGAGCTCTAATCGCCAATCTACCGCGCCAAGATCCCACAGATCCAATCAGCCTAGTAGGAGCCGTTTCACCGACCACCGTCAAGACGGTGGACAATTCCTCCAAAGGGGAAACATGGGCAATCTTGTCAATGACCGTACTCAGCCGCCGTGTAATGCCAATCCCAACACCGACTAGGAGGTCAACCAGCCTCGAGGGGATGTCCGTGGGCATATTGACAACCTTCGCAACGCTCGCCGAAACATCGACGGACGTCGTTTCTCCAGGCATGAACAAGAGGTCGAACATAGCCAGGAGTATGACACGGAATTCAGCAATCTAGTCGACACACTCTAGCCCCTTCTAGCTCTGCCTGCCGAGGGCGATGCTCCCGTACTCGCCGACCACGACGGTGGTGATCCCGAAGGCCCTAAGGCTTTCACAAGAACACTCCAAACACTCCAATGGCTTCAAGATCACCGGGGTCAAACCTTATGAAGGTCGCATGAATCCTACCCAGTGGCTACAGGCTTATGCCACCGCTGTACGCGCTGTTGGCGACGACACTAGCGTCTTGGCAAATTATTTGCCCATCATGCTTACTCCTCCCGTGATGAACTGGTTCACCGGCCTCCCTCCAGATTCCATCGACTCGTGGGATTAATTGAAGAAAATTTTCACCAACAATTACATGGCCACATGTAATCGCCTGGGCACCAAACATGATCTAAACCGCATCTATCAAAAATCCTTCGAGCTCCTTTGAAGCTACATTCGACGTTTCTCCAAGATGAGGAACTCAATACCTAACATCACCAAAGCAAAAAGTCATCACCGCCTTCGTCCATGGCCTCAGTCACCGTGATATGCGCTCCAAGTTTAACCGCAAGCCTCCAAAGGGGATTGGTGAAATGCTCACCATGGCAGACCAATATGCCAACGCTGAGGAGGCCGAGCTACGCCATAATGAAGACACTGGTGCTCAATAGCCTCCCCGACCACCTCATCATGGTGATGACCGACAGGACGAACGTCATAATGATCACTGCTGAGATGACAGGGAACGCTGCCACGACGCCCCCCGTGATCGATCAGAAGGCTCGAAAGCAGCGCAGTGTCGCTGTTGTCGACCAAATAACTTCGTTGCAATGGTCGACGAACCCCACGCCAAACGCAACTACGGCGAGCAATACAAGAAGATTCTTGAGGGCCCTTGTCCCCTCCACAAGAACAGCAAGCACAAGATGAAGGATTGCCTTGGTCTAGCCAAGGAATTGCAGAACAAGAAGAAGGACGACAACGAAGATGACGCCAATCGGGGACGTCGACCACATGGGGATGACAACAATGCCTTTTAGAACTATGATAAGGTGGTCGCCACCATCTTTGTGGGAGTCGCCGTTGCTGAGAGCAAAAGAGACCAAAAACTCGTCGCTCGCTGAGTGCTCACCATATCCAAGCAAGATATCATCGCCGACCCAACTATCGCTCGTGGTCTCAAGTTCCTATAACCTTCAGCAGGGCCAACTAGTGGGCTGATATCGCTTACATAGGGTGTTTCCCCCTCGTGCTGGACGCAATGGTGGAGAAGGTGCTCTTCAGAAAAGTCCTCATCGATGGCGGGAGCGCCCTCAACTAGCTTTTCACCGGAGCCCTAAGGGAACTGGGCCTCACTATGACAGATCTCACTCCCTCCGATTCTTTCTTTTGGGGGGTAGTGCCCGGTAGGGCATCACAACCCCTCAGTGAGATCACCTTGCCAGTACAGTTCGGTACGATCGACTACTTCCGTATAGAACACATCAACTTCTATGTGGCTAACTTCAACACCGCCTACCATGCTATACTTGGCCGACCAGCTCTGGCCAAATTTATGGCGATCCCGCACTACGTCTATCCGGTACTCAAGATGCCTACTCCTATAGGAGTCTTGGCTCTGTGCACCAACCTCTCCGTCGCCTACGCCTGCGAGACAGAAAGCCTCGCTCTCGCCGAGGCTACCGACCTCTCCATACAGATGGCAGGCCTGGTAGCTGATTCCAAGACGGTGCCTCCTAAAGACTAGGAGATTCCAATGATTGAAGCCCCCCATGCCTCCGCCAAGTCCAAGGAGATCAAGGAGGTTGGCCTAGGCCTCGACGACCCCTCTAAGACTATCAAGATTGGGGCCAACCTTGACCCCAAATAGGAAAGCGTGCTCGTCTCCTTCCTGCGTGCCAACGCCGATGTGTTCACATGGAAACCTGCAGACATGGCGGGGGTACCGAGGGAGAAGATCGAGCACTCCTTAAATGTCTCACCGACTGCCAAGCCGATCAAGCAGAAGCTCCGACGATTCACGCCAGACAAGAAGGAGGCTATTAGGGTAGAAATAAAATGGCTCCTAGCAGCCGGATTTATTAAAGAAGTGTATCATCTTGAATGGCTGGCAAACCCAATCCTTGTACAAAAAAGAATAAAGAATAGAGGATGTGTGTTGATTACACCGATCTCAACAAACACTGCCCTAAAGACCCCTTCGGGTTGCCTCACATAAACGAGGTTGTCGACTCCACCGCTGCCTGTGAGCTCCTCTCTTTCCTAGATTGCTACTCCGGCTATCACCAGATCTCCTTGAGAGAGGATGATCAGATCAAAACTTCCTTTATTACTCCATTCGGTGCGTATTGCTATACCACCATATCCTTCGGCCTCAAAAACATCGGGGCAACATATTAGAGAGCTATACAGATGTGCCTCGATAGGCAGATAGGCCGTAATGTAGAGGTTTATATAGATGACGTGGTCATCAAGTCAAAAACCATGTCCGACCTCATCGCCAACCTCAAAGAAACCTTTGCTAATTTGAAGGAGTTTAGGTGGAAGCTAAATCCATCTAAGTGTATCTTTGGCGTTCCTTCTGAAATCCTCTTGGGGTACATCGTCAGCGCCTATGGCATCGAGCTGAACCTTGAGAAGATATCGGCAATCACTAACATGAAGCGGCCGACCTGCATCAAGGATATACAAAAGCTCATGGGGTGTATGGCGGCCTTAAGCCATTTTATTTCACATCTTGGTGAAAAGGGCCTCCCTTTCTTTAAGTTGCTCAAGGCCTCCGAGAGCTTTACATGGTCGGACGAGGCCGACGTAGCTTTCGAGCAGCTTAAGCTTTTTCTAACAAAACCTCCTATTATGACAGCTCCGCAACCCAACGAATCACTCTTGATCTACATTGCTGCTACATCTAGAGTTGTCAGCACGACCATCGTGATCGAGCGCGAAGAGGTCGGACACACCTACAAGGTACAATGCCCGGTCTATTTCATTAGCGAAGTCCTTAACGACTCCAAAACACGCTACCCACAGGTACAAAAGCTGTTATACGCTATTTTGATTACATCTCGAAAGCTTCCCATTACTTCGAGTTCTACAAGATAGCAGTAGTCACTGAATTCCCTCTGGGCGATATTCTTTGCAATAAAGAAGCCAACGGACGCATCATCAAATGGGCGGTCGAGCTCGGCACTTACTCCGTCGAGTTCAAAAGCCGGCTGACCATAAAATGCCAAGCATTGGCTGACTTCATTACCGAGTGGACTGAGATCCAAGAGCCCGTCCCCATAGATTGCCTCGAGCACTCGACGATGTACTTCGACGGTGCCCTCAATATCGACAGTGCTAGAGCGGGCATCCTGTTCATTACTCTGACCAAGGAAATGCTCCATTATGTTCTCCGAGTCCATTTTCCAGCCTCCAATAACGCCGTTGAATACGAAGCGTGTCTCCACAGACTCCATATAGCCATCGAGCTCAGCCTCAAACGCCTCATGGTGTACGGGGATTCTGCGCTAGTAACCAATCAAGTAAACAAGGATTGGTCCTGCACCAACGACAAAATGGACCCTTACTGCTCGGAGATCAGAAAGTTGGAAGGAAAATTTTACGGCATTGAGTACCATCATGTGGTATG
This sequence comes from Miscanthus floridulus, assembly GCF_019320115.1. Lineage (NCBI taxonomy): Eukaryota > Viridiplantae > Streptophyta > Magnoliopsida > Poales > Poaceae > Miscanthus > Miscanthus floridulus. The sequence goes on from NC_089586.1 coordinate 86,706,083, forward strand.
AGATCAGAACTAATTGGCTGGCCATCTGTCCAAGATAGGCTCCAGCCATGCCAAGGTCCCACCTAGAGTATTCGTCCATGACCTCATGACACCATCCATTCAAGAGAAGAAGGAAGATGAGGAAACTCCCACTGCCGAGTAGCTCGTCCTCGCTGTGCTAGGGCAGATTGCCGACTGGAGGGAACAATTCATCAAGTACCTCACCAACACTAATGTCCCGACCGATAAGGCCAAAATAGAGCGCATCATCCGCCGTAGTAAGCATTATGTCCTGGTCAGTGGGAAGTTGATGAGGAAAAATGCCAAAGGTGAAATCCTACTTAAATGCATCAGCAGGGATGAATGAATTAAACTACTCCGTGAAATTCACGTCGGATCCTTTGGCAATCACGCCGCCTCCAGGAACCTAGTCTGTAAGGCTTTCTGAGCAGGTTTCTACTGCCCCACGGCCATCACTGATGCCGAGGACCTGGTTTGACACTGTGAAGCATGTCAATTTTTCACCAAGCAAATACACGTACCGGCACAAGTCTTGCAGACCATCCCCACATCCTAGCTGTTTGCATGCTAGGGCCTCGACATGATTGGGCCTTTTAAGCAAGCGCCAGGCAGTTTCTGGTATGTTTATGTCACCATCGACAAGTTTTCAAAGTGGATAGAGTACAAACCCCTCGCCTCAGCCAAGGCAAAGAAGGCCGTCGAGCTCTTCGAGGACATCATCCACAGGTTTGGTCTTTCAAACAGCGTCATCACCGACCTCAGGTCAACCTTCATCGGCCACCATTTTTGGGACTTCTATGAAGACCGATGTATTTTGGTCAAATACGTCTCAGTAGCCCACCCTAGAGCCAATGGCTAGCTCGAATAGGCAAATGACATGATATTAGATGCCCTCAAGAAAAGACTGTATCAGAAGGAAGAAAAGCACCCCGGCGGGTGGCTCAAAGAATTGTCGGCTGTGGTCTGGAGACTACGCATGCAGACCAGTCGCAATACCGGTCTATCGTTGTACTTCTTGGTTTACGGCTCTGAGGCCGTGCTCCCTGCTGATGTTGCTTTCCGAGCACCCAGAGTGGAATATTACGATGAAGAGTAGTACACAGAAGCCCGAATGGAGGATGTCGATAGAGCAGAAGAAGAACGCATTGTCTCATGCGTCCAAACAGCCAAATATCTAGAAGGGCTAAGAAGATACCACAGCCACAACATTAAAGGCCAGTCATTTGTGGTCGGCGACCTTGTCCTGTGGCGGAAACAGATGATAGAAGGGATGCACAAGCTGTCATCACCCTGGGAAGGGTCCTACGTGATTAAGGAAGTCACCCGACCAGGGTCCTATCAGTTGTGCGACCTCCAAGGAGTCGATGTCCCAAACTCCTAGAATGTCGAGCTACTCATACGTTTCTATCCCTAAAACGCTTCATCTAAGATATGTACTCCTTTTACATACTCCAAAATTTCAATAAAGTTTTCATCCATGATATGATCTCCATTGTATCTCCATGTGTTTTTCATGATTTATCCACAAGTTCTCCACCCAACACCTTAAGCACCAAATAACTCCTCGAAATCTCCATAAGCACCATTTTGTCCAACTCACCGATAGTAACGTTTTACGCCCGAGCACCTTAGATGAGGCCCTATCCCCGATCTCTCCCTACATGCACCAAAGCTCTATCATTCCGTGTCATGGGTGGTCGGCAGCGCTCCTTGGTCACGTTGGTACCTTTTACACGTGCACGGGCTCCAGCGCTCGATGTTATAGAGTACTGGCTAGCCAAGGCTAAGCGTTCGGCTAAAGAACTAGCTGCTTCGATAAGTCTCTAACATGAACGTGTGAAAATTAAGCAACGCCTAACAATAACACCATTAATTAATTCAACTCTGTAGCACAAACATTAAGTGTTTTTTGTGCCCCCAATATTTACAAAAGTCCTTCTGCAAGTACAACCTTGTTCCTAATCATGCCTAAATAGGTCGACGTTGCCTGCAAGCTTCGTGGCCGCCTCCTCCACATCGCTATGTAGCCTTCCTATGGCCTCCAAGTTGGTCCCTATGGTGTAGCCAGCCCCTATCACCTCGAGTCTGATTGAGGGGTAGTGGGATCAGACAACAGCGAGGACGTGAGTCGCGACGGAAAGGATGGCGTCCCTGTTGAAGTTCTTGAAGCTTTCCTAGGCCCCCCGACACTTTTCAATGATGGCGTCTAGTCGGGGTGGCCTGAGACTAGGTTGCGGCTCCGAGGACTCCACTACATCGAGGTCAATGCAATCGAGCATGGGTTTTATCCTAGCTATGACCGCCTCCACCTTCGCTTTCTCCGCCTCCACCTAGAGGTGGAAGTCCTAGAATTATGCCTGGGTCCGGCGTCAGTAGTCTGCAAAAATCCAAGTGATCATCTCGTAGTCCAAATGGCACCAGGTCCAACAACACCGGCTTACCCTCAAGCTCGTCGGCTATCTTCGCCACGCGTTCATCCACAGCCTTTTTCTCATCCTAGAAGTATTTCATCGCTTCATATGACATGCCGAGCTCCTCCTCCAAATCTGCATACATTTGCGAGTTAGCTGACATAAGAATTAGATAATGGTCGAGCTAAAAAACATGTATGGTACCCCTCTTCTGGTCAGAGATTGTTTTCAGCTCCTCGACTAGGGAACTCAAGCGGATCTCCAGGTCAACAGCATTCGCCTTAGCCAGGTCCCAGTCCTCGTGGCCTTCTGGATCCCACTCTCTAGGTCAGCGATGGTGGCCTGCAGCGCCTTATTCTCATCAACAAGAGGCATCATCCTGTTGATGAGCCGATGGTGGTGCTCTGATGTTTGTAGTATGTCCTACAGACAAGATTGGTTTAGGGAACAAACACCAAAAGAAGACACTACAACCTTATCTACCCTAGCTCACCTCGATTTTCTTCATATAATTATTGAGGGTGGAGCAAAGGCATTTGACCTCCAGATTGGCCTTCTCCTCCTCGACCACCACCACCTCTGTTCCCCATGTGCGGAAAATGCGCACGGTCTGTGGGGGCATTTCGTCACGTTTGATAACCTCTACTTCCTCATCGGCGGTCGGCGCAGGCTCCGCCTCTTGGCTTTCCTGAGGCGCCACGGGGCCCACCGACTCCATTCCCGCTGTCGGCTCCTCCGGGGCGGCCGGTAGCTCGCCGCCATCATCTGGCACTAAGCTAGGAGTGTCAGGCGCCGTGCCACTTTGATCGACAGAGGGAGCCAGCGCCTCGCCGCCCTCACGTGGCTCTCCCTAGTCGCCCATGGTGGCAGCAGTCTGCACCACCAGCGTCGGCTCTTCCATTGCAGGGGTGCTCGTCGTGGCACTCCTGGGTTCTCCCTCTACCTCTAAGGGGGCCGTGTCAACCCCGGGCTCCCCGGTCACCACCGTGTTTTGGTCAGAGGACATTTCACTTAAAAGCGACCTATAGTTAGTACAAGATGTATGACAGCAAGTAACGGCACTTACAACTCTAAAACCCTGTGCATCCTATGGAATCTCCTCAACCTCCCTGGGCCACCGAGCCTTGCGGCGGGGCTGGTCGGCGCCTATGTGGCCACTGTGCTTGGACGCACAGGGCTAGTCGGCTCTTGTGCGAACTCTGGGTTCATGTGCGCAGGGTTGGAGGCCATTTTCGCACTGGCTTGCTTCGGCGCCTCGTCGACCGTCATCTCGATGGCCGGTGTAGGAGCGGCCGGTGCAGGAGCGGACGCCGGACTCACCGACATAGGGCCGGGAGCCACCTCCTCCTGCGATGGTGCTGGCGCCTGGTCGGCCGATGCCTCTACAACTGGCGCTGGAGCAATCGGCGGAGGAGCGGCATGAGCTCCATCGTCTTTGGACCACTCTGACATTACCACCCTCCATGGCCAAGGGGCGTCAGCACATCCTATGCTGACGCTGGCCGCTTTATGTTGAGAGAGGGGCACCGTCTTCCAGTTCTTGGCGGGCGGCCCCTCCTATGCTTCGTCGCTAGAGGTGGCCACGCTGCTGCTCAAACTCCCTTGATGTTGGGTACTGCTCGGCCACGCGTCCACGGTGGTCGACCATTCCTCCAATGGGACGTTGGAGAAGCAAATCGACCAATCATGTCCATGAATCTCATAATAGGAATATCAATACACTAGAGCACGCCAATCCAAAATATTTCTAGGATAAAATTTGTCCTTACCGTGGGGGGTGGGTTCGTGCAACCATAAGCCCTCTGCTAGCCTTGGAACGCGTATGGCGACTCCAGAGCGAAGAGCTTGCCCGCACGCTCTAGAATCTCGTCTCTTGTCAGAACTCCACTCCTCTCCCGAGTGAAGTCAGTCTGCCCGGGGTGGGATCTTTCCTTGCAAGGGAGGATGCAGCGAAAAAACGAAGTTACATGCCACCGCCACCCCGTTGATCTTTATACCCTTCATGAGGGCGACCAACTCCTTCACCTGCTGATTATCGTTGTTCCCTAGTTTCGCTGACCAGTTCTTGTTGGTCACCGAGATCTGGTCGACATCGCACCGGGTGAACGACGGATCCTAACGGATGTAGAACCATCCGGCATACCACTTCTTCAGTGAAGTGTTTTGGGGCACCGAGATGTACTCATCCTCCATCCCATCATGCAGCTGCAGGTACACCCCACCAACCACCTTGGAGCCAGCACCTCCCCTTCGTTTGAGCCAGAAGAAGTGGCGGAACAGATTGAAGTGGGGGAGGATGCCGAGATAACACTCACAGAAATTGATAAAAATGGAAATATGGAGGATGGAGTTGGGGTGCAGCTTAAACAGGCTAACGTCGTAATACCCGAGCAGGTTGTGGAGGAAGGGATGAACCAAGATGCCGAATCCATGCCAGAGGAACTCCTTGAAGATCACCAATTCATTGGTGTGAGGCATGGGGAAGGGCTCACCGGCGGCTGGGCACCATCCAGCGATCTCGCGATCCAGGAGAACTCCCGCCTCCACTAGATGGTCGAGTTTGTACTCACTCATGGTCGAGGGAACCCACTCCCTATTATGGCTAGGCTCCTCCGACGCCTTCTTGCCATCGGTGGCACTTTTCTTTGGGACCATGATCTTCCGCTTTAGATCTTGGCCTCTCTGATCGTCTACGTGTGGATTGGATCTAGAAGATAAACAGTTGCTAGGGACGAAGGGCTCAATAGATTTGGCGATGAGCTCGAGTAAGCGGGGAAAGGCGAGGCGTCGCGGCAGTGTGTGCTCAATAACTGACGGAGTGGAAGATTTATAGGAAGCTGAAACCGCCGCTTTATATCTTCAGGGTTTTTGGAAAACCGCGCCTCCGCTGTAATCACACCCCTCTAAATTCTCCACCCCACTCTCCTTAAATGGCGCCTGGGCCTAACAAGACGGCATTACTCAGGCCCAGCACAGATTGCTATTTATCTAACTGTATTATGAATTGGGCCTTACGGGCCTCTCTTACAAAACCTAGGAAGCGGACCATTGAGTGGGCTAAATTACTCTAGGAAATATGGCACGCCTCGCGTCGGCATGCCTAGGGACTGGTCGCCTGCTTGGCTGGTCAGATTTTTTCTCTAGTTTCTGACCCTAGCACCACATGTTTCTCTCCACCTAGTGCTAGGCTCAGGGACTAAGTGGACACACTTCACCTTGCGGTGAATGTGTGCATCTCTCTAGGTTACGCCCAGGGACTGGTCGCATGCTCGGCTAGTCAGAATTTTTCTCCAGTTTCTGACCCTGGCACCACGTGTTCTCTCCTCCTACTGTCAGGATCGGGGACTAAGTGGGCACACTTCACCTTACGGTGAATGTGTGCGTCTCTCCAGGCTACGCCTGGGGACTGGTCGTCTGCTCAGCTGGTCGGAATTTTTCTCTAGTTTCTGACCCTGGCACCACGTGTTCTCTCCACCTACTACCAGGCTCGGGGACTAAGTGGGCACACTTCACCTTGCGGTGAATGCATGCGTCTCTCCAGGCTACGCCCGAGGACTGGTTGTCTGCTTGGCCATGGCGTCTCAGTTTTCATTATCTAAGTTGGCACACTTAGCCGAATTTGAAGAATCTCAAAATTTTGAATTTGAGCTCCTCACATCCATTCAGCAAGCCTTACTTGGGTTAACCCGAGTTTAGCTGGTCGAATCTCAGCTTGTAGTGCTCGGCGTCTCGATCCCCGATGGCTCGGCTAGTCGGGTCTTAACTTTTGGAGCTTGGCTCTGTCGTTTCCAGCTGATTAGATGTTCGGAGAACTGCTCAGCTTAGTTCAAGACAACGTTGCATGATGGATATAAGGCGCTCAGAGACTAGCTATGGAGGGTCTGACCCCGGATACCCATAGCAGAGAACATGGGCCGCGTCTTTAGGGTTGGCCCCGCCCACAAGACGGTGCCTTGTGGGGGACGATGCTGCTCGGCAAAGATCCACGGGACTCTGGAAGCATATCCTGAAGATACAACATGATCTATTAGATATGTTAGGATTCCATGATCTTTGTAATCTGTTATTGCTTGCTGATTATTTTCTAGATCTAATAGACCTGTAACCCTACCCCCGACTATATAAGGCTGGTAGGGGACCCCCTTAAAGCACAAGATCTTCATACGATAGCTAATACTAAACAACAGACCATATGAGTAGGATATTACGTCGCGCCGGCGGCCCGAACCTGTCTAACTCTTGTGTCTCTGTTGCCATCTTTTTCTTGGTCACACGCACCTCTTCCGAACAATCTACCATCGTTGGTAGCCCCTCGGTGGACTACCGAGCATCTTTTGTCGACAAGGGCTCCTCCTTTTCATATAACATCCTCTTTAATGAATTCGCTACTTGTCATCTTAATAAATCTCGTTAGTTCTCTAATTGGGTGGTCATCAATACCAAAACCCACATTAGGGCTTGATTGCACTTACACAAACACACAAGTGGAGAGGATATGTTGGGCAGGTTCCTCCTCCTAATCACACGGCACACAACACACATTGCTTGAGTGCGCTAGAGCTCCTTTTGCTAGTCGACCGCTGCCCAACATTTGTTTCGAATGGCCAGCCATAAAAATACTTTACATTATGACCTGGGACAGATTTAGTGGGGGGCTCAAGCCCCCCTATCGCCGCTTTTAGTTCTCTCTGAACTTTCATCCTAGATCTGTCATTGATCCTAACAGCACCCAAAATTTTCACATGTGTTTGCAAGGTTCAAAAGTGACCGAACCATAGAGAAGTCATGTTTTTCCAGAAACCGCAATTACACAAGTTGTATTTCTCCAATATCAGTGGTAGGCGTCGTCAAACTAGGCTTGAAGTTACCGAGCCAATCCAACACCCTTTCTGCAAATAATGTTTATACTTCATTTTGCTTATGATTCCATTATTGATGTTTTTAGGGTTTAACTTTTTTCAATCTTCTCATGTGCATAACCAAAGGAACTGGTGTAGAAATATTCTATTATGGACTGAAACTTAAACATTTTTGTCTGCTCTAGGAAGAGTACCTGGAGGGCGAAAAAAGTTGCGAGGCTATCGTGCGAGCATCGGTACCATGTGTGCTGCGTAGGCCAGTGGCTCGGGCAGAAGAACTGGTGTCCAGTATGCAAAGCGTTGGCAGTGCTTTCCAAGGGCTAATTAAGGCCTTGCTTAAATCCACGGTGTAAAGTTTTAGGGTGTCACATCGGGTGTCACATGGAGATATCACATGGGATGTTTAGATAGTAATAAAAAAACAAATTACAGAATCCGATAGTAATCCGTGAGATAAATTTATTAAGCCTAATTAATCCGTTATTAGCACATGTGTTATCGTAACACCACATTGTCAAATCATGTACTAATTAGGCTTAAAAGATTTGTTTCACAAATTAGTCGCAAATTATGTAATTAGTTACTTTTTTAATCTATATTTAATACTTCGTGTATGTATCTAAACATTCGATAGGATAGGAAATAAATTTTAGAGGAGAAACTAAACAAGACCATCTGTCGGGACAATGGAACTTTATGGAAGGCTTGTAAACTGGCGTGTGTCCGAGAGTTCATGAACTGTTCTGTACATTACCTAAATGTGAACTTGTGAGTGAACAATAACATGCATGGGCTGGGTTCACGAATAGTTTCCGAGCATCAATCTTCTTGAGTTCTTGGAATTGGAAAGCTATTCTGCTTCAGACGTGTGTGTTACAGATTCAGGACAAGCAGAACTAGCGACGCCGGCGCTCAGCCATCTCCTAGCTCTTCATTGATAGTCGCTTCTGGGTCATCCACGACGGCATTTCTGTTGCCGACCACGCCGCTTGCGGGGCGGGGTTGTCATACCCAAATTTAAAGACAAATCTAGATATAAATTATATGTGTGTCTAGGAATCAATTGCACAAATATAGAGCCAAATTCAAGGAGAATACCAAGCACACTGCTTTATTACATCACAATTATTAAATCCATTATATAAATATATCAAAGTCTAGCGAGCGGAAATAAATAGATAACTCCATAATGCCTCTATAGCCACAGGGACTCATGCATATGATTAAAGTGATAAATAGTGAATAGGAGAACAAGGATAATCTCATGCTATACTTGCCTTGCTCAAAGTACTCCTGCTGGACCTGTTGGTCGTCAAAGTATTAACCTTGCTCACCGTCTATACATGATTCACCAATATACAACATCACACAAGCATCCGCGAGCAATCATGCATAGCAAACAAGAGCAATAATTAGAACAATACACTAACGGTGGAAAAACAAATTGAAAGGTTTATAAAATCATTCTATATGTCGCTATGAACACACAGACGTGAAAATCACGAAAATCGGATTTAAAAATGAGAAGTTATGCTAGTTATAAGCTACGGATGGCAATCCCGTAAATACTGTGAACTTATTTTCAAATTAAAAGAAATAAAATTCGGATTTATAACTGCGCAGGGACTTCTCGCATAAATATAGGAAACGACGGGGTCTCTTTAACAAAATTGCCGTGAAGGGGTATCTTCTAATCTAAGCCGTTGATCTCGATCTGGGCGGCTGAGATTCACTCAGAAGATGATAGAAAGAGGGGGCTGGCTGGAGACGACGGTCAGCGCGGCGGCCACCATTGCCGGCAGCGAGGACCTCGCCGGCGCACCTCAACAACGGCCTACGGATCACCATTTGACGCGGGTAAAACACGGGGACAAAGATAAGACGACCACGAGCTCACCTAGGATGATCTCGACGACGGGAACGAACAGAGATGACGGGCTGCTCGACGAGGCGGACGGAAAGCTCCTGTAAACGTCCGGCGACAAGCTGTGAGTAAACAGAAATGAGAAAAGGAAAAAGAGAGGCACTCATAGTTTCGTCACCTCGCTGCAAAACTCAGCACAGGTCTGAGGGCGGCAACGGAGCTTTGGACGAGTGGACCGACGAGCGGCTGCAGCAGCGAGGATTCGCGGCGGTGGCGCGAGAGTTCCGGGGCGCTACAGCTGTTGCGAAGGGGTCAGTAAAGGGAAACGGAGTGCGGCTCATCGCTTTTATAGCCGGAGATGCACCAAGGATGGAAAGAAGGGAGATCGAGAAGGATTCGGCGCCCTCAAGGACGGAAAGCTGCGGCTTCCTTTCCATCACGAGGAAGAAGACAGCGACGGTGGCTGACATGCCAGGCCCATCGAACAGAGAGAGAAGGCGCGGACCCTGCCTGGCAGTCAGACGGAGAGGGAGAAAGGGGCGCCAGCTCTCTGGCTTGGCCGCTAAGCCACGGGCGATGAAGCTGGGCTGCGGGTTGCTGCAGGCTACGACACTATCGAAAGCTCTTTGCCGAGTGCTACATAGTTTGCTGAGTATAATTTTTTGGATATTTGGCAAAGACTTACTATGTCGAGTGTAAAAAAAAAACACTCGGCAAAAAAAAAATATTTGGCAAAAATTATTTTGCCAAGTGTTTTTTTTTTTCACTCGGCAAAGATTTACTTTGCCGCATGTTTTTTTGCACTCAGCAAAATAAGCACTTTGCCGAATGTTTTTTTAGCACTCGGCAAAGATTTACTTTGCCGAATGTTTTATTTTAACACTCGGCAAAGTAAGTCTTTGCCGAGTGTTTTTTTTTTTTCACTCGGCAAAGAATATCTAAAAAACATATTTTGAAGCAGTAAATTAATTCAAATTAAAAAGTGTTCAACTACAAAGTTGTATAACTTCTCAAGATCTACAACTTTTGTTTTTGTCATTTCTTCATTCGATAAAGCGACAGTAACATTGTTCACAAAATTTACATCTCTCATATAGTTTCATGAAAACTATAAGAGAGATCTCTAAGTTTTTTAAACAATGTTACTACCACTATGTTGGATGAATAAATGATCAAAATAAAAGTTGTAGATCTTGAGAAGTTATACAACTTTGTAGTTGAACACTTTTTAATTTGAATTAATTTTGCCAACGAAAAGTACGTCTAAATTTCTCAAATTTGAATTTTGAATTTTTCAAACGACCTCGGATGTTGAAATGGCCAAAATAAAAATTGTAGATCTCGAAAAGTTATGAAACTTTGTAGTTGACAACTTTTTAATTTGAAATCATCTTGTCAACGAAAACTACATTTGAATTTCTCAAATTTGAAATTCAAATTTTTCAAACGACCTCGGATGGAGAAACTATCAAAATGAAAGTTGTAGATCTCGAAAAGTTATGAAACTTTGTAGTTGACAACTTTTTGATTTGAATTCGTTTAGGGCCTCAAACAAGTAATTTACACTCGGTTTAGTATAATATGTGGGGAACGAAAACGGAATATAGACACAAGTGATAGTGTGGTGCAGTGTTAAGAGGGGGTATGCGCGAGAGAGAGGTCGCGGGTTCGAATCCTGCCGGTCGCGTAGCGCGCGAATTTTGCCAAGTGTAAATTACTTGTTATAATCCCGCCGGTCGCGGCGCTGGCCGGTGGGGGCCTCCCCCGGTAAAAATGTTTTTTTCTATTTTTTTAGGCTTTTTTCGCATTTTCATTTTGCCAAGTGTAAATCTTTGCCGAGTGCTTTTCCGGCACTCGGCAAAGGCTTTGCCGAGTGCCCGACAAAAAGCACTCGACAAAGCCTTCTTTGTCGATTAATTTTTTGCCAAGTGCCTTTTGCCGAGTGCGGCACTCGGCAAAGCCTTTGCCGAGTGTATTTCAGGCTTTGCCGAGTGCCGCAGGCACTCGGCAAAGCCATGGTGTCCGGTAGTGCGAAGGCAGGGAAGCAAGCCAGCGGCCAAAGGAACAGAGAGTGCACATTCATTTTTCCCTTGACTCTTTCTGAAAACTGAATTTTTCAAAGCCTTTCAAATTAGTTTTGAATTCAGTTATAATTTCAAACCAAAACACACATAACAAAAACACCAGTGTACCAGCATGTATGCAACAACATGTATATAACCTTATGATTGATTTTAATTTAACAAAAATTTATTATTTCCCTACAATTGAATGCTCACACAATTGCTCAATTAAATCAATTTAAACTATTTTCAAAAGATGCAAATTTCAGAATGTTACACGACGGGGGGCGGGACGGGAACACGATCGACATGGACACGTAACAATTTCACCCACTTGATGCCGTGTGGCCATCGAATGCGTCCGTTTGTGTACATCATGCATACAGCTAACCCCATGCAAAAAAGGAGACAGTCGCATCTGCCCAGTGCAAAGTGTTGCGCTAGTTGTGTAACGGTGTGTATGCCCCGACTATTTCAGGTCGTTTTCACCCCTAATCCATACACCCATATTTGTTTTTGGCCATTTTCATCTCTAATACACTAGCAGTTAATCTCTCCATTTCAAATTATAAATCATTCTTGTTTTTGTCTATGTACATTGTTTTTTCTATATACATTAGATATAGGCCATGTCTAGATGTATAACAAGATTAGAACCACTTATAATTTGGGAGGGAGAGACTAATAGTTAGCTAGCTAATAGTTCGTAGCTAATATTAGCTAGCTAACTATTAATTGCCTACCTATTAGGTGTGTCTTTTTAAATTGTGATACAAGACAAATGGTTGTTAGATTGTGAACGGACTTATAGCTTGATGAATGGCCTGATAACAAAGTCAAAGAGGAATAGGTTGTGCCAAGCCCAACCCTATACTTTCTTCGTGTCTAAAGGAGGGGATTCATATGCATTTTTTTAGAAAACAAAAAGAGAATTTGGTCCAAGGCCTAAGGAATTATTTAAATCACACCTCCATCTATACTGAAATTAAATACACTCCACATATGTCCATGACATTTACCCTTAGCACTCGGCAACCTATAAGATCTTCTTAATAAGAGAGATATATAATACAATTCTCTCTCTTTTTGTGAAATAATACAATTATCTCTTTTACGGTGCATGCATGAGTTCGTCTCTTTAAATTAATATATACATGTCAGCACAATGTTAACGGGCATCAATGTCAATTATAAACAGTCAATATGACTTGTTATTCTTAACATCAATGTCAGCACAATGTTAACGGGCGACAATCTTATGCTTGAATATAAAGACATTCTAACTATACTAAGCATATAATCAAAGTAGACAATGAACAATATAACCGAGAACAAACAATATATAAAGCAATGTCAAATTCATTGTAGCTAACAAAATAAATATAGAAAGATACAAGAGAGAGGTTACAGAAGGCTTTACCAAGCTGCGCTATTGACACAATCCGGAATCCAAGCAAAGCTTGCCTCCCTGTACTTCTAACCTATGTAGCTATGCCCTAAAATATGGTGAAGCTCTAAGGAAATTAGGGTTTCTGGCTCTGATGACTTGATCAAATGACTTGGATCTGATTGATTGATGCCTTGATCCTAGGGGTAGGGCCGTGCTTATATAGACCCGTGGGATGAACCAGAGCCATCGGATCAAACCGACCTTGATCAATGGCGAATATGCAAACCCTAAGGCAGTGGAGGAACCGACGTAGAAGCGCGGGGCCGACAGATGGGCCCCAGGTCGGCCGACCTGGGCCTCTGCCAGGTGGGCCCCCCTCCTTCGGTGGGTCACCTTCTCGTGTCTTCTAGATCCTTCTCAACTTGGTTTCGCGGTGGAATATGCTTTTTAACCCGACATGTGGGTCTTCTTTGGCTCTTTTCCTGAGTAACCCCTGTAGAAACACAGCTTCACCAAAACCTGTGGAATTCTGTTAGTTTAACACCTAATTCTATGTTGGAGGTTGATTTATGCCATTTTTCATGTTTGGTTGACGGTTTAAAATGAATAATAACTACCGTCAACACCATCCAAGTTTTCATTCGACTATATGACACATGGACACCTGCTAGAAAAAGATTTGTGTCTAAAGGAGCCAGAGGTGGGGTCAGTTGACCCCATATGTAGGTTGACTGACCACCCGTGTCGCACTATCACCACTAGAATTGTTCCATCGCATCTAAGGAGTAAGGATGAATCTCCACCATTTATTGAGGTCGGTTCAATGGAGAGTCAAGATTAAGTCGTGTGTCGGCGTTTTGAACCGCCGACTAGTGAATTTCTCGAGATTGAGCATCAAGGCTCGGATGGTGCACAAGAGGACATGATGATGTATACTAGTTCGGGCAGAATGTCCCTACGTCTAGTGCCAAGCTGCTCATGTTACTTGCGCTGAGTTTGCGGTAGGGGTTACAAACGGGTGAGAGAGGAACGGGAGTCCCAATTCTCTGTGATGTGGATGAGAAGCTTACGAGCTAAGTGTGTCTTTCTACATGTGTGTGTTCAGAGAGCTCTAAAGGTGCCCTGGCCATCCCTTTTATAGGTCAAGTGAAGGGCCAGGTTACACAGAGAAAGGAAAAGAAGAAAGAGAAAAACATGCTGAGGGGGTCATCCCTCATCTTCCTCCTCAGGTGGGGCCAACCGACCCCTGTGGCACTGTAGATGGTGAGGAGAGCGGTGCCATACCACCGTCTTATATGCCACTGTTGCCATGCTGGAGCCTTCGCCACCGGTCATGGCCTCCCATCACCCTATATGGTCGGTATGTTTGACGGTACCCGCTGATCGAATCCATACCGAGAGTTGGCGGAATAGCGGTGCACTATGGGGCAGTACAGGGCCCCACGGTGTGGCGTGTGGTTGGTGTGGGTCACATTGAGGCGTGCCCGCCTTCTCCGAGATGTTGAAATCGTGCCCCTAGAGTGACGTGGGCCCTAGTTGTTGGTCCCTCTCCCCGCCCGAGGGCTAGACGCCCCTGAGGGGCCGAGGGGAGCAGAGTCCTCGCCCCTGGCGTCAGGCGAGGCGGAGATTTCCCCATGGGGTCAGGAGAGATGGAGCCCACTCCCTTTAGGGGCGAGCGAAGCGGAGACCCTGTCGAGGGGTTGGTTCACTGCGGGGCTCCTGCAGCCCTAGGCCGACCTAGGCGGGAGTCCTGCTCATGGGCAGGCCAGGGCCATGGCGCTGCTTGCCTCTGTTAGTTGGGCCAGGGTTATCACCTGCCGTGTTGATGCTTCATCATGGGCCATATTATTTATCCCCGACAGTAGCCCTCAAGCCTTTGGAGGGGTGAGGCTCCCCTTCAGTGGCCGTTATGACTCAGCGTCCTTTGGTTTTAACTTTAGGTGGGTGCACATGAGCGTACCCACCGGGTGTAGCCCCTGAGCCTCTGGTGGAGTGGGACACTCCTCTAGAGGCTTGTTCGCTGTTCTCCGGGTCGGGCCCGCTGGCCGGGAGCGTGAACTGTCCCGGGGCATTCATCATCGTGGCGATGGGAGTTGCCCAGTCTTAGGGTGAGGCAAAAGGTGAAATGTCATGCCTTGAACTGCCCATTGTGGGGTGTGTCATGCCTCAGTTATCGCAGCAGTTCATATTTGACGTTGGGAGGAAGCCAAAGGGGTGTGCCCTGTCGCTTCACTACGCTGGTTGGGCTCCTCACGAAGCCCTATAAGAACTAGGCCATGGGGGATGACATCGTTAATCGCCACCCCCATTGTGAGTCAAACTCTCCTAGGTGCCTGCCTCCTTCCTTGTCTCGCCTTCTGCGATGGATCACGGCAAGCGTCCTGACGGAGATGCGCCTGAACACAGGGACCCTCTCTTGCGTTGCCTGCTTGAACAGGAGTGCGGCCTCGCTTCACATGTTTCCTCACTGTTGCTATGGGAATTTCCCTCTGACCTTCATCTTTCTGCAGAGCCGTGTCGCACGCTGGGCGGGACCGGCATCCCGCCGGCGATGCGGTTTCCGCAGCGCCTCTGGGCCCTAGGTCTTCCTGTGGGTCATCTGACCTGAGATCAGCTCGCAAGCTGGAGTGACTTTGAGGGTACCTCGAGGCCGCTCAGGCAGCGCTGCACACCGCCGAAGAAGAGGAGGTGACTGTCCATGCGTAGTTAGCATACATGGACGGCCAAGTGGCCGGTAGGACTTTCTCGTGCTTACCCTCTTCTTCCCTGTCGTGTCTCCCTGTCCACATATTCTCACTTGTCCTTCTTTGTTCCTTTTCAGAGCTAACGACAGAGCTACAGTCAGTCTACAGGCAGCGAACACCGCCGCCGGCTACGTGCGCGCCCAAGGCGAACGCCGCGAGGAGCGCCTCGTCGACATTCCTAATCACGTTAGGGTGGCCGTCAAGCATGGTGTCCACCACGGGGTGGTCATAACGCTAGCGGCAGCACAGCTCTAGTCTGGCCATGAGATTCAGGACCATCGAGCATGGTGTCCACCATGGGGTGGCCGTAACACTGGTGGGCGATCATGCGGACCTTGTTGAGGACTTTGACGAGGCTATAGATGCCGCGGCCACTGAGGTGCCTGCCGAGGAGGTCATCAGCGAGGCCCTGTAGTGTACTAGGGGTTTTTGCATGAATAAAGAGACTTTTGCGTTTTAGTTGAGCATCCCAACCCTTATTTAGATCATGACGGTCTCACCGTTCACGTATGGGCCATCGAGGTTGGTGTGTGACTGCGCGCATAGGTCTGCTTGCGATGCCAAGCCCCTGGGCCTCCACACAGGGCTGAGGTCCGTCCGAGGGGTCGTTTTGACTTGCGTTCGTTCCCCTCGCGTGTTCTTTCATGGGAACAGAGGGGTGAAGCCGTGCCAGGTTTTCCTTGTTGGGCAAACACTTGTGCTCGGTGAACTACTAGCGGGTTAGTTTGAGTGGAGTCCTGATTCCTATTTGTGGGGATTCGACGGGGGTCGGCTGGCGTCTGACTCCAACTCTCGATGGCTGCCCCATATAGTTCTCGAGGTCGTTCAGCCGACCCCAGGGGCTTGCTGCCTCTCTTTGAGAGAAACCATGGGCCAAGCGCTACCAAGACTCAAATGTAGGCTCGGATGTCCTTAACGCCTCATGCATCCTAGCAACGGACACTTGTGGGCCCATCCTTGCCTACCCCTTGTTCTGTAGGTGCCCCAAGCGGTTGTCGAACCCCTTGATGAGCCAACCTTTGAAATCGTGGGCCGTAATAGGACATAGGGGTGTCTAGATCCCCATATCCCAACTTATCTCGGCGAGTACACCCTTGCTGAGGAAGGATGAAGTTCGCTGTGCATCTTTTGAGGAGGCGGGCAGGGTCCTCGCGTGTCAGGCGGTGTGATGATGGGACGCGGCAGGCACAATGATCTAGGCGGATGGTTCACCTTCTCACTCTATCCGTCCCTATAAAATCAAAGGGTTAGCCCTTCGGGTTTTTCACGCACTTGCCCCTTACCGCCTGTAGCCACCGTGCCGCCGCTAGACTTTCAATCCCTTGCCTCCGCATCTTCCGTTGTTGTGGCCCCAGCCCATGGAGTTGTGGAACCGCTCGGAGTGTGACCTCAGGTGGCTAAAGGATCTCATTCGTCGTGGTCTTCTCTGTCCGTGGACCGTCGCGGAGGAATGGCTGCCGGCTGATGGTGAGAAGTTCCCATGACCGCTCAACGGGTATGTAGTCTCGTTCCTGCATTTCCACGAGCATGATTTCACCACACCTCCCCACCACTTCCTCATCGGACTTCTTCATCTGTAAAAGATTAAGCTATAGCACCTGACCCCTAACAAAATCCAGCACATTGCGAGCTTCATTGCGCTATGCAAGGGATATTTGGGGATCGAGCCACACCTCGACCTATGGAAGTACTTCTTCGCAATTGACTTGCAAAAGAGGAAGGGTCCTGGCCCTAGTCAACCAGAGGTGGTGATATCAATGGGATGCGCGGGCATCCACCTTAGGAGTTAGCGGCCGAAGGAGTACATCTCCATGAGGCTGTCCACCTCGAACAAGGGGTGGCACTCATTGTGGTTCTATCTGAAGAATGGCGCTGACCCCACTCTACCCGGACACGTCCTGTCAGAGTTCACCGGATGCGTGATTAAGGTGCCTCCGGAGACGTGGGCCAAGTGGGGGCTCATGGAGAAAGAGAAGAGAAGAATCGAGGACCACGTTGTGGCCATCCAGATCCTAAGGGAGCATGGCCTGAGGGGGTCAGGTGTCATCAGTGCATACCACGGTAGAAGGGTGGGGCCGCTGATGGCGCGCGTGTTCCCTCTGCACAAGATGGTGCCGGTGCTGCCACTAGAGGGGACGATGATGTCTAGGGAACCGCTGGCATGCTCAGAGATCACCCAGTGCATCAAGGACGCCATGGAGTCCTTGAAGGACTCCACGGGGGCAGTGCTGGAATATGTGTTCTCGGTGCCAGGATGTCCCCCGATGCGCCCGGAGCCCGGCTTCATAGAGTTCGTAAGTATTCATTTCCTTTTACATCCTTTTCCGCACAGAGCGCCTCGCATCGATCCTCCAACCTTTTTAATGTCTTTGCCAGCCGGGGAGCCTCATCCTCTCTGAGCGCCTATCTCCACTATCGAGGAATGAGGCAGAGAAGGTGGCGAATCACGCCACCGGTGAGCTGCAGTGAAAGGCCAAGGAGGAGAGAAGGAAGAGGAAGACGGAGAAAGCACAGGCGCGGGAGCGAGGGGAAGACACCGACACCAATGATGATGACAATGATGAGGGTGAGGCGGCCAACGATGACCTGCTCGAAGGCGGGAGCAGGGCCGTTTCCCCCCTCATAGACATCGACTGGGCGGGGATCGCCCAGGAGGATGACCAGGAGGCGAGTCGGGTGTCCTTGTCTACGCCCTCTGGCCATGGATCGGAGGGGCGTGACACCGACGTGTCCCAATCAAGGGGCATAGGTCACGTTGTGTCGTCGAGACCTCTTGTACTATCGAGGGGCCAAAAGCAGCCTCACCCTACCGAAACATCACCAAGGTCGACCGCGCGTCCCTAGAAGCACTCTTTGTCGGTGGCCCCCAGGTATGTCGTGTATCTCCACTATTCAGCGCCTTTGATGGGTTTTTGCCATGAAATTCATGGTCTCACTCGTATCCACGGTGCTAGGCGTCATGTCTCCACTCTAGGGATGGCACCAAGGAAGGCCCTCATGCTCTAGGCGGCACCGTCACCGCAGGGAAGCATCGCCTCTAGGTGCGGTGGCGGCGGGGCAGTGTTTCCACCGGACACGGGCGGGTTGTCAACGGAGGCAGGGGCTGCCAAGGCAGCTGCGCCTGCATTGTTAGGCCAGGCTGGAGTGGAGCAGGCGGTGGATAACGCGCCTACGCCTATGATGCAGGTAGACCTTTCTCCGCCTCTATTGGTGGAGGCGCACGCAGCGGGGCAGGACAAGGGGGCCACATCCATGGTGCTCCTAGTGACCTTGGAGATGAGATAGGGCTCGACCCATGTGCTTTTGGCCTCGGCCGTGGCTAGTGGGGTTGCCATGGAGGAGCCAAGTTCTGAGCAATCAGCGACGCTTGGGGCTGGTACGGAGCCGTCTCAAGCTTTGTCCTTAACAGCAGTCGGCCTAGGTTGGGGCGGCCCTCGGACCGAGCTGGTTGACCCCCTAGGACCCTGCGAGCGCGCCTTTTGTCTTGGATGATCCTATGGAGGAGAGGGAGTGGGTCAACTTTAATTCCTTGATGAGTGGCGTGGCGCATGTCATTCAAACCGTGCTGGCAGAGTTTCAGTGGGGCGCCGGCCCTTACCGGGTAAGTGCTTTCCACTCCCTTCATGACGACGGCATTCGTTTTTGGTCGTGTCTCTCAACCTATTTCTTGCTATAGTTGCTGATGAAGCGTAGTCAGGAGAAGTCCCAGTGCCTTCATTGGCAGAAGGAGGCCTGAGACCATCTGGTCGCAGAGATGGCTTCGGTCCGTACTTGGGAGGTGGAGGCCCATCAAGATGCAGAGGCCGCCGAGAGGGCGTTCGTGGCCTTATTGGGGCGGTCTCGGACGGTCGAGGAAAATGCCACGTAGGTTGAGAAGGAGAGGGACGAACTATCCTGGGAGGCCAACGCCTTGTGCCAATGAATTCTGGACCTCATGACCGAGGTTTAGAAGGAGAGGGATGCAAGGTTCACGTCTGAGGAGAAGATCAGCTAGGCTGCTGTGACGGTCGAGCGGATGCACGGGGAGTGGGACGTGTCCTGCTAAATGGAGGAGAGGCTTTGTAGGGAGCATGACAATGCTCGATGGCAGGTCGGCTCCCTTTAGAGGGAGCTTGATGAGGAAAAGGGCCAAAAGGCAGACGCTGAGAACGCCGTCGTGGGGCTCACCACCGATCTGGCCCAGGCAGAGGAGAAGGTGAAGGCCCTCGAGGGGGAGATAGCGGACTACTCCAATCACCACCTTGTCATCGACCTAGTTAGTGGCAACCTTGGAGTGCCTCAGCCGCTGGGGATGAACATGACCTCGGCCTGCATTGCGTCGATCCCGAGCCGAGGGGGCGAGCTCGAGAGAGACGCTTTGTGTGCTAGCGTTCAGCAGTCCTTTGTGATTGCACGCTCTCATTATGAGGGCAACATCGCCCTGGACTTGATGAGCCAAGAATATGTGCCCGGCTACGAAGCCGGCGACCTGGTGGCAATTATGGCGCCGGCGGCTCCCCTGGCGCAAGATCTAGCGAACAGAATAGCGGGCGTTGTTCTCCCTCAGAGGAATTAGTTGATTATGTAGGGGTGATCTGGATGAGGGGCTGAAAGATTTTGTAAATAAATAGTTTGCTTGTTTCATTTTGGTTGGACTATCATTTTTATTCGTACGGTGGTACACGGTCCTTTCGGGTACATCGTGGGCTGCTCGTATCCCTGTTAGCCCTCGAGTGAGGTGCGCCCCCTACACTGCTGTAGGGGTTGGGATCACTTGGAAGTACCCGTGAGGTTTATGTGACAGGGATCCTTGGATCATGCGCATACATAGGGATGTTGAGTCATCCTAGAGAAAAGCTTCGGGGTAAAAATGACATAGCTGCTCGATATTCCAGGCGTTGGCATAGACGCGGCTGTCGGCGCCCTTGAGCTAGTAGGTGCCCAGTCAGAGCACCTTGGTGATGATGTAGGGACCCTCCCATGGTGGAGATAGCTTGTGCCTATCCTTGTTGCTCTGGATGAGGCAGAGCACCAGGTCACCGATGTTGAAGGCTCTACCCCACACATGGCGGCTGTGATATCGGTGCAGCGCTTGCCGGTACTTAGCCGAGCGGAGGAGGGCAACGTCACGCACCTCGTCGAGCTAATCCATGGTGACCTCGAGGTAGGCTTCGTTACCCTTCTTGGTGTACGCCTTTACCCTCGGCGCTCCATACTTGCGGTCAATGGGGAGCACTGCGTCGGCACCATACACCATGAAAACGGCGTGTAGCCGCTGGCCCGGCTTCAGGTCATCCACAAACTCTAGATGACCGAGGGCAGCTCTGCGAGCCACCACTTCCCATATTGGTTCAGCATGTTAAAGATCTGAGGCTTGAGACCCTACAAAATTATGTCGTTAACACGTTCGACCTATCCGTTCGTGCTGGGGTGCACCGTGGCTACCCAATCAACACAGATATGGTGCTCATTGCAAAACTTGAGGAACTTCCTCGATGTGAACTGTGTCCCATTATCAATGATGATGGAATTGGGGACGCTAAACCGATGGATGATGTCGGTGAAGACGCGATAGCCTCCTCCGACCTGATCCTATAGATTGGCCTAGCCTATATCCACTTGGTGAACTTATCTATGGCGACAAGAATGTGAGTATATGTAAGTGCATCTAGCCCTCAGTGGGTTTTGGTGAATTGAGTGACAACATAATTAAAGGTCTAACAAGTTTGCTAAGTATATCAAAGGTTCAACAAGAAAAGCAAACTTGATGGTATTCCACATAGTGTTGAAATGAAGGCCAAAATTGTATATTGTTGTATTAGAAGATTACGGAAATAATCTAGTTCAAGCAAAAGACAACAATGCAAATGAATTGATGAAATGGATTTTATGTTGTGGGTTATCATAGTATCATGAGAAAGCAAGCACATTTGACATGACAAATGAGACATGAGTTAATGATTTGGATTGGTCTCAATAATGGGTTGCTTTTCATGAACAATATGAGTTTGATAGTGAACTAGCTTTGATCAAGGTTGAAGGATGAATCAAGTATGCATAAGTGAGGAAATGCCAAGCAAAGGTCAAATGACAAGGACTTAACTCATATTGGATATATGTCGGTCTCTACATTGGTTTGCTTGTATGGATAAATATTTGGAGAATCACTTTGCATTGTTTTGATCAAGCTAGAAGTATGAAGATGAAGATTAAAGTAAGTGTTAGGAGTGTCAAGCCAAAATGAATAGGAGATAAGGAATCGTGAATTGGCTTGACCATATTGATGTTGATTCATATGTCTCAATCTATGCGAATCCAACTAAAGCTTGATTGATCTCAACATTCATTTCTAGAAGATATTCAAGCAAGGATCACAATATTGAAGAAATGGTTTGTCAATGGATGCTTAATGTGATATGACTTGAGTATGGCTTGATAAGGTGAAGATAGCAAGGAAAAGGCTTCGAGGGACTAAGCGGAGGTGAAGGGCAAGCGATGGCTTGGGGACCGAGGTACCATGACTAAGGTAAAGAAGAGAGTACTTGCATTGAGTCGAGGAACTAATCAAGCTATGAGGAGTCATATTGTGTTGAGGATCAAAACATTAGTGGAAGTGACTTGAAGCCATTGAGGTGAACTGATATATGAGTTGAAATGGTTCAAGTCACATGCTCAAGGTATGTTTGCTCAAAGAGACGAGACAGTTGCAATTGGTTGCAACCTCTTGTGAAGTGATATTGAGAAGAAATGGCATATGAAGATATTAAAGACTCAAGTGGTTGAATTAGTTACATTGTCTTTCTCTTGAGTATAGGTATGTCGTACCATCAAGGGGGATGCAATACGAATCATAGACAAGTCTCAAGTGCTCAAACTAACCGAACCCAAGTGCTAACATGAGAGAAACACTTAGAACTGCACCTACACTTGTTGATCTTGGGCTTGTTCTCTGCTGGGTTAAGTAGCCCTCGAAACAAGCTTTCCGGAATGTCTAAGATCACTGAAAACGGAGTTCGGAGTAAAAAGTTATGGCTTTTTCCGTGAGGTGACCTGTGCTGTTTCTGGGAGGGCGGCAGTGCCGCCCATGTACAGTCATAACGGCTAGTTTTCAAATCCTAACGGCTAGTGTAAGTAGGATGAGTATATATACCCATCCCATGGCCCCTAGTCGTGCTGCTGATGCTCCAGACCTTCAAAACCTTTTCAAAGCCTTGTATGAGCTCTCCCCAACCCTCTCTTTGTGAGAGTAAAGTGCTTAGTGTGTGATTAAGTGTTGGGGCTGTGTGATTAAGAGCTAGAGAGCATATTAGAGCAATCCTAACCTTGAGCACTTGTTAGGCTTCGTCGATCTTCGTTGCGCATTTGTTAATCTTGGAGGTGAAGCCTCCTAGAAGGCTAGGCGTCGCCCGGCGAGCTCCCGTGCTTGTGGTGAGCAGCGGGAAGTTTGTAATCATCTCTTGCAGCTAGTGGAATCACCCCTCACTTCAAGAGTTCACTCTCTTGATTTGAGAACAAGGGAAAGGCAAGCCTTGGTGGCAAGACCTAGCCATTTGTGGCCAACCTCAACAACGTGGACATAGGCAAGCCTTGGTGGCGAGCCGAACCACGGAGTAAATCTTTGTCTATCGTGTGCTGTTATCTTTCATATATTCTTTGCATAGACATTGTTAGGGTTTGAGGATTTGATTTGAGCTAGAAAGTTAATTCTGTGATATCCAGTCTTCGAGCTGGACTTTATCTTAATTCTGCAACATTGAGTAGCTCAGGACATCTAGTTTATCTCTGCAAAACCTCACAGTAAACTGAGTAGTTTTTGAAGGGCGTCAGTGCCGCCCTATAGAGAGCGGCAGTGCCACCCTCTGTTCTGGCAGAGATTCGAGCTAAAATTTTGTAGGATCGTTACTGGATATCCCTAGTACATATCCACCAAGTTTGGGTTGTGTTGGACTCACGGTCGCAGGAAGGCAGTGCCGCCCTCAAAGGGAGGCAGTGCCGCCCTTAGTTCTAACTTTTGTTTGAGCTGAAATTTTTGTAGGCCTATTCACCCCCCCTCTAGGCGACATCAAGGTCATTTCAATTGGTATCGGAGCTAGACTCTCAAATTCGGGCTTAACCGCCTTGAGAGAACGATGTCGACAAGTGAGGAGGTATATCTAAAACTTCTACTTTCCGATGGCTCAAACTATGCATCTTGGTCTGCTTGTGTACTTGATATTTTTAGTGCCATGGGTCCTCATATAGAGCAGATTGTAGATGTGAGCATTTCACCTCCTAGTGATGATTGGACCCTCTTATCTAAAGAGGAAGTGAAATGCTTACAATACAATGCTCAAGCTGCTAATGTCTTATTTAGTGCTTTGAGTGAAGATGTATTAGATGCTGCCATATTTGGGGATGATGAACCACTTGGTGATGCTCATATCATTTGGACCACACTTAAAGAAAGATACAATAAGTCCAAATATGATGAGAAGTTGCTTGCATTAGAGGAATCACTTGAGGAGTGCTCAACTTCATCAACAAATGAACAGCCCCAATTGATTCTCTCTAAAGCTTAAAGTGATCTTGCCACAGCCACTCCCTCACCGACATATGTGAATGGTAATGAAATGGTTGGTGAGAACAATGCCTTTACATGTGGTACTTCTACTTCCTCTAGTTCTTGTGAGACTAACATTTTGAAGGAAGAAGAAGCTTATGATCGGTGGAGGCCAAGTGATGAATCCACCTCACCAAAGTGCTCAACTATCTATGCCTTTTCTCATGTATGTCTTATGACAAAGGGTAAGAAGGTAAAGTCAAAAGGCAAACCTTCTCCACCTCCTAGTGACATCTCTAGTAGTGATCTTAGTGATACTTCTAGTGATGATGATTCTAATGATGAAGAAATAAATAACATAATTAAAAATTTGGATAGAAAGACCAAGTTATTTATTTCAAAGCTAATGGAGGATTTAGAGGCAACACAAGCTGAGCTAGAATCTAGAGAAAAGACTCTAGTTAAACAAGAGGATCTTTACATTGCTAGCAAGGAAGCTCTTGCATTGGAGAGAAGTGAGGTAGACACTTTGTGCAAAGCTTTGGCTAAAGAGCAAAGTGTCCATGCTCTCCTAAAGAAGGATCATATTGCACTCAAGGAAAAGTATTGTTGCTTGGACGGCAAGCACAAAGAACTTGAGGAGCAATATAGCCTTCTTTGGGATAGCAACTCACATCTCCCCAAAGCAAGTGATGCTTCTACTCCCTCCACAAATCAAGGTTGTGGAAAATGCTTTAATCTTGATTTGAATATTTATGCCACTAACCTTACTAATATGGAGGCCATGAGAAAGGAGATTGCTAGGCTCAATGAGATCATAGCAAAAGAGTGCATGGATGGCAAGACCCAAAACAGTGGCAAGAAAATAGAGAAACAAAAAGGGCCACAATACAAGAGTGAAAGGTATCCCTCAACTAAAGATGGGTTTGAGCATGAAAAAGGAGCTAAAACCAATGGGAGAAAGGTGGAAAATAGCTCTGAGTGTGCTCAGTCCATGATCAAGGGTAAAGTTGGTATAGATCAGCCTGCACAGATGGTGGCACAACAACAGCCCCGAGCAGCACAGCCACCTAAGAGCGGCAGTGCCGCTGTGAAGGGCGGCAGTGCCGCCCCCCACAGAAAAGGGAAGGCTACCACTTTTGCCCCTGGTCAGGTCAAGCTCATGAAGAAGGTCTCCAAATCAAAGCAAGAGCCCCAGAAAGCAAAGAAGACTCTCATCACTTGCTTCAAGTGCAAGAAAGAGGGTCACCATGTAAGAAATTGCTCTTTGGAGAAGGAAAAGAAGGGCATGAACAAGATCCAAGAGAAGAAGAAGACGACTCATGTCAAGTGCTCTAGCATGGGACACAATGCCTCTATGTGTTCCAACAAGGTTGATGACCAAGCCACACTTCCCGACAAGGAAGCAAACAAGAAGCAAGATAAGATGTCCTGCAAGATCAAGAGTCGTCTATGCTACACTTGTCGAGGAAAGGGACATCTAAGTAAGAATTGTCCCATGGGTAACACTCCTAAGCCTAACTTGTCAATTGATTCAAATATATTTAGGAGGCCCAAAAATGTCGCTTGTGCTAGAAAGGTGATTGGTTCACCACATGCTAGCACAAAGGCCATTTGGGTGCCTAAGTCTCTTGTGACTAACCTTAATGGATCCAACATAGTTTGGGTACCAAATTGTGCTTGATGAGTGTTGTAGGTACTTGAAGGTGATATGAGGCTTCGGGGTGCTTGAGCAAGTTGATTGAAAATATTCACTCAAGCTATCAACCAATTCATATTGTCTTTTCTCATATGGTTGACCAGAAGATAAATTGATGAATATATTTCTAACTTCATACTCACCTCGGTAACAAGTACCTTAGCCTTGATAACTAGCCACTTGACTTGTGAAGTCTTTACTGGTTCATAAATATGTGTTGTTTGTGAATTATTAGGAGTGGCTAGAACATTTCAAGTTTAATTGAATCATTTGCCATATGATGCTTTTAATGGCTCTCTAGTAGAGCAAGATCTTATTCATGTTGTAGGTGATGTGGATATACCTTATGAGGCGATCAAGCAATTGGCTATCGGTGATATTAGGCCACTAGAAATTTAAGCCACTTAATTCAAGGTTACCCAAGTTGCTGCTACAACAATTTCCGCTGACGTACTCGATGCAGAGGTGCTGCACATCTCTACTGCAAAATCAGCAGGGCGGCAGTGCCGCTCCCAAGGGCGGTAGTGCCGCCCCTCCTCCAGCAGCAGCTGATTCCATTTTAGTTCATGGACAAAACCTACAACCTTCATATGAGCAAAGTGAAGATGAAAAGACCACATCATCCGCTATATTTCTAGAAGGGTGGTAACATCTAAATCTCAAGTGCAATTTATTTCAAATCTTACCTCTTTGTGTCTTGTGTAGCCACTTAGGGAAAGAGAGCACTTGAGGATACACATTGGTTGATTGGTCATGAAAGAGAAGTGTGATAGGAATTGAATTGATCATCTACACCTAGCAGCATAGATGACTTGAGTTTCCTTTGTGGACCTCAAACCAAGAATTTCAAGAAAGCTCAAGTAGAGGCACATATTAGTCATAGTTCAAGAACTCTCTACTTGGTGGATTCTTGTCATTTGGTAGATTGCCAAAAAATTTCATCTTTATCTTATGGGCATCTACATGCTGCAATGGTTGTGAGTATTTCTTGCCATAGTTCAATTTGAATATACTATTGTTGCCATGACCTAGACATAGAGTGAAATCCCAAGTTCTTAAATGAATAAAGTGCTATGTGAGAAATTCAAATACTTAGAGTACTTATCAAAATGGGCTTTACTCTATGACTAGTGTTGTGAGACTAATCTTTCTCTCTAAGTTATATGTATAGTCTCATTAGCTAAATCAGAATGTGTTTCTAAAATGGAGTGTGCTATCATATCAAGTCCATCAATCCAAAACTATGTGATGTATTCTCTCTAGCTGTTTTGGAATTGCTTCATGTATATTAGTCACTCACCATAATATGGCTTAAATCTACCCTTTGAACTTAAATGACCATCCATGCACATTTACATTTCCATTCCACTCAAAAGAATGTGCATGAGGCATCAAGGGAGATTTAGTCCATGTTATGAGGTTTCTCTATTTTGGTAGCCTACTTGCCTTCCACACATAAAGGGTTACTAAATGAGAAACTAGTGCTTGTGTTACTAGTGCCCTCTTGTGTTAGAGCTTATTCACAGAAAATTCATAAGAGGTTGTGCTTATCTACTTGTGAATCACAAGCTTGAAGGTTACGCTTCACCTAAAGAAGATGAGGTTACTAAGAGGCCAAAGAGATTAAAATCAGAGTTGAATTGAGAAATCAAGTTTAAGGTTGAATTGGATGAGCTTTATTGGAAGAATTCACAAGGTTACAATCTTTGATGAGAGGACTGAATGGAAATATCATCTTGTGAGTATTCTCAGCCAAAGTCACCTCAAGATTGGGCAAGAAGAGAAGAATTGTCAAAAACATCAAATCTGTCCAGAAAACTGCAATTCTGAGTTGACTGCCTTCAAGCATGGATTTGGAATTTCAAATGCCGATGAAATGACCTGAAACTTTGTGAGCATGGTATACATATCTAGTACTTGTTGTACAGTTGGCATGCAGTTTGGTTTTGAAGAAAATCAGTTTTCAGTTGAATTCTATCAGCCTCAGCACTGCAGTTTCAGACTTGAGCAGTTTTGGTAGAAAAATTATTTGACTGACCAAATGGAGTCCAAATGGGCTGAAATTTCTACAGCAATTCAAGGACTCATAGATGAAGATCTCTACCAAATTTCATGCATATTGGACAAGTGGTCTGAGAGATATGAAGTTTTCTCTGAGGAAGACAGAATCTGAAAACTAACTGTACAGAATTGTATTGCATTGTAACAGCAAGTTTTAGTTGGCTCTCAAGTTGGTCATAAAGAATCAGTGAAGATGAGGAGCATCAGTTTGGTCCAAAGGAATATTAATGAAATAAAAGAACTCACACGTGGGTCCAAATGAGTTGCAATCAGATTTACAAGCTGCATCAATTAATTGAAACTAGTTGGAACTTAATGAAATCAGTTGCAGGCTTTCAGAAACAGCAGCTGTAATCAATTGAAACTAGTTGTAATTGGTTGACTTCAGCAGTTTCAAATATCAGTGATGAGTTACAATCAGCTGGAATCACTCGAAATCAATTGGAAGCAACTGGAACAGCTGAAACTAATGGATTGCAAGCAAGCTTGAAGGAGTTTGAAATCAGCTGGAAGATAGTGTAAACTTCTCCCTGGCCCCAGGATCTTTGATATGCATGAGTATACTTTGTGTTCTCTTGTATGCACAAATTGAGGGGGAGTTTAGTTTGTATCTTGTGGGACAAATGCAGTCTTTCAAGATTCATGTTGAGCAGTCCCACACACGTTGGAAGGATGGATGGTTCCTTTGACTTTGTCGATGGGGAACCCTATGGGTCCCCTATAGACCATACTATAGGGAAGTGGGCCTTGGCAACAGGGCCTATAGCCCAATCATCAAGAAAAACATGAAGCAAAGCAACGTGCAAGACCAAAACTCCAACTCGGACTATACTAGGAAAGGCGCCCGAAGCATAGCTTAGGACTCTGACCTTGTATCCGAGTAAGACATAAACAAACTCCTCTCAGCACCTGGACTATAAAGGGCTAGAGAGGAGACCCCTTGTAAAAAAGGAAGAGAAGAAGAGGCATACCCAATATTCAAAGCAATACGACACAAATAGGCTAACGCCAAACTGGACGTAAGATTATTACTCGACCAAGTCGAGGACCTGAAGCAGTATAAATCGTGAGTCTCTTTGCGTAACCGCCGAGTTCCACTATTCACCGAAGCCCGAACAACTATCCTGGGTACCCCCATGGCAGGCTATCGGTGATAAAACATCGATAGCTAGCACGCCAGGTAGAGGCTTTCGATGAATTTCTCTCGAGAGCTCGGCGGACCTCAACCTCAAGATGATTTTTTTGGCGGGAGCAACCTTCGTCTTCGGATCATGGATCTGCAAGGCTGACGGCGACGGCAAGCTACACACCCATCTCCGAGAAGAAAAAGAATTCGATGACGAAGTAGAATATGAACTCGCCGTGAAGACGACGAAACTCTCAACTTCGGATCCAACTCGGAATGAGGAAGAAAGCGGATACGAAACCGACTCTGAAAAAGAAGTACAATCCGACTCCAAGGCAATCTTCACAGCACAAGAGCCAAGCCTAATTGGACTCGGAGACACAACAACGATCGTGAAGAAACACAACCCGTACAGCTCAAAAAAGAACTCGGGAACGTACGGACTACACAACGCGGCGTCAATCTATCAACGCTTTACCCAAGACAAGATGAATTCAGCAAGAAAAATACTCCTGGAGGGAGCACAAGAAGGGATGATCATGACAGTTACTCCACAAGACTGTGTGGTGCATTGGCCAGGTTCTTTCACCTCAAGCAAAGCCTAGGCTAGCACAAATGTTGAAGAACTACCTTACTAAGAGGGAAAAGAACTCAGATCCAGCTCTGAAACTACC
Source organism: Miscanthus floridulus (assembly GCF_019320115.1). Taxonomy (NCBI): domain Eukaryota; kingdom Viridiplantae; phylum Streptophyta; class Magnoliopsida; order Poales; family Poaceae; genus Miscanthus; species Miscanthus floridulus. The sequence continues at coordinate 86,735,492 of NC_089586.1, forward strand.
GACAGCTCGACCAAACGAAGGATGAAATATCATACAAGAAGAGCTCGGAAGAGGTACACTGTATACATGGTGGAACAGCTAGAGCAATCCTTAGAATCGCCCCAGATACTAGATATAAAATCCTCAGACGAGTCAGAAAGCAACATCTCGCCAGATGAGAAAAGCAACAACAACGAAAATAATGAGCAAAGACTAGTGAGACTAAAGAAGAATAAGTTGAAGGCTGGAAGGAGGAACAGGGCTCAACAAACTAAGCAAATCTGGAATAAATACAAGGCAGAACTAACGGAATACAACAAAAAGAAGGCGAAAAGAGAAGCCGAAAGAAGTACAAAAAGGAAAAGAATTGAAGAGTTAACAAAAGAGTTACACACCCTCATGAATAACGGAAGGAGAAAGGAAGGTCAGGAGAAAGAAGTCGGGGGATCAGAAAAACAACCCGGTGAAGAACTTTCACAAGAGCCACAAGAGCAACCACCTAGAAGATCAATTTTTCAAAGGCTAGGGGAAAATACTGACAATAATGGAAGGCAAGAGCATTACCTCAGGATACAAGAAAAGAGCAATCTAGAACTGAGCCAGTGATACCCAGAAGCATCGAGGAGATTCGACAAAGAAGATGACTATGGAGAATCAGAGTTTAAAGAAGATAGATCATATTACAGGAGGGCAAGATCGCCAGATTATGAAAAGATAGAACCATACGACAGATTCCCTTGTTTTGCAGGAAGGCTACAAACATTGAAACTACCACACAAATTTAAGCCAGCAAATCACTCCAAGTATGATGGAAAAGTAGAACCAAGACAATGGCTAAGAGTTTATTCCCAATCTATTGAATTAGCTGGAGGAGATAACGACATCAAGGCTCTATTTTTTCCAATGGCCCTCGAAGCAATGCCATTACAATGGTTTGATAAATTGAGGCCAAGATCAATCAGATATTGGGAAGACTTGTAAGAAGCTTTCTACAACAACTTCGCAGGTATTATTACCCATCCAATGACCGCAGCCGAGTTGAAAGGGGTATGGCAAAGGAGAGGAGAAAGTCTAAGGGAATACTATAGAAGATTTGGAGAATTCAGGGCTCAAGTCCACGATATCACCAACAGAGAGGTGATAGAGGCCTTTGCAGAAGAAATCTTGGCAAATTGGCAATACAAGGATTATTTCAATGAGAACCCAAGAACAAATGAAGACTTCAAGAGGGTTGTTGAAAAGCTAATTGCGTCAGAAGAAAGAACCTGGCACCGGTTTGCTAGGGACAACCCAGAGAATAGAAGACCCGATTATAGACAGCAAGACAAAAGGCCAAGGCAGGACAACATGGTGGCAACCACAGACAACAAGAGAAGATACAATGGCAACAGCAATGATAATAACGGTGGCAATTACAGTGGCAACTACAACAATAGCAACAACCGTGACATCAGCAGTTACAACAGTAATAGCCACTATCGGAACAACAACTACCAGGGAAGAACACCGAAAAACATAGAGAATATGCCATGTCACATACACCCAGGGGCCAAGCACAAGTTAGTTGAATGCAGCACTTTTCAGCGACAATTCATGAAGAGAGAAAACAGGAATCAGAACAACTCGGAGTAGAAGCAAGAAGAAACCAAAAGGAAGAAAAGAAAGCTGAAGGAGACTATCAAGAACCCCAACGCCAATTAGCGGTGATATTTTCAGGTGTTCCTAACACACGAAGCAAAAGGCAAGAGAAACTAGCGCACAGAACCATCATGGCAGCTGAACCGGCCACCCTAAGATATCTAGATTGGTCAGAATACCCCATCCACTTCACAAGAGAAGACCAATGGACCAGTGCAACAAACATAGGATATTACCCGCTAGTACTGGGTCCAACTATCGCAGGAGTGGCAGTAACTAAAGTACTCATCGACGGAGGAGCCAGGCTTAACATAATTTTCACAGATACTCTCAAAAGGATGGATCTGGACTGTGAAGGTCTAATGACACCAACAAGCACACCATTCTATGGAATTGTACCCGGCAGAGCAGCTATGCCCCTCGGACAGATAACTCTACCAGTCACCTTTGGCACACCAGACAAATATCGGACGGAATTCATCAAATTCAAAGTTGCAGACTTTGAATCATGCTACCACGCAATACTTGGGAGACCAGCTTTAACAAAATACATGGCAGTGCCACACTATCCATACCTACAACTCAAAATGCCAACAACAAAGGGTGTATTATCATTGAAAGGAGATCTAAGAAAAGCACATGATTGCGATGTACAAGCGGTACAAATATCTGAAAGATTATAAGACATAAAGGAAGGAAAGGAAATTGCAACGCTAGCCAACAAAATGAACCCGGATGAGATTCAGATACCGGCTAAGAAACCAAACAACTTTACACCACCAAAAGAAGCCACTACCAAGACTATCGACTTACTGACTGGTGACCTAGAGAAGACGGCCATCATCAGTGCAAACCTCGACTCCAAATAGGAACTCGCGCTCACCAACTTTCTTCGGAACAACAAAGATATCTTCGCTTGGAAGCCGGCCGACATGCTAGGGGTCCCAAGAAAGTTGGCTGAGCACATAATTGATGTAAACAAAGGGTCCAAACCCGTTAAGCAGAAACTACGACGATTTGCTCCAGACAGAAAAGCAGTAATCAAAAAAGAGATCACCAAGCTCATGGCAGCAGGATTCATCAGAGAAATAATCAACCCGGATTGGCTTGCCAACCCGGTCCTAGTAGAGAAGAAGAATTCAAAAGAATGGCATATGTGCATTGACTACACAGACCTCAACAAACATTGCTCAAAAGATCCATATGTCCCACCAAGGATTGATCAAATCATTGATTCAACAGCAGGATTAGCTCTATTATCCTTTCTGGATTGCTACTCGGGCTATCATCAAATATCTCTAAAGGAAGAAGACCAAAGCAAGACATCGTTCATTACACCCTTTGGGGCCTATTGCTACAAATCAATGCCTTTTGGGCTAAAAAATGCAGGGGCAACATATCAAAGAGCAATTCAAACTTGTTTGGGAAATCAAGTCGGAAGGAACGCAGAAGCATACATCGACGATGTAGTAATCAAGACAAAAGAACCCAGATCATTGATAGAAGACCTTGAGGAAACTTTAAAGAATCTAAAAGCATGGCAGTGGAAGCTAAACCCTACAAAATGTGTTTTTGGGGTCCCATCAGGACAACTACTCAGATTTCTAGTCAGCAACCGAGGAATTGAAGCAAGTACAAAGCAAGTTAAAGCCATCATAGATATGAAGCCTCCAAGAAAAGTTAAAGACATACAGAAGCTTACAGGGTGCATGGCAGCACTCAACAGATTCATCTCTCGGCTAGGAGAGAAAGGGCTACCTTTTTTCAAACTATTAAAAAAGGCAGGAAATTTTGAATGGACAGAAGAGGCAGAAGAAGCATTCCAAAAGCTAAAAGAATACTTGGCATCATCACCAGTAATGACTCCACCAAAAGGCAAAGAAGACATGATGTTATACATTACAGCAACCAAGAACATTGTCAGTACAGCAATTGTGGTTGAAAGAGAAGAACCCAGACACACATACAAAGTACAAAGACCAGTCTATTACATAAGCGAGGTACTAACAGAATCAAAAGTGAGATACCCACACGTACAAAAGCTACTTTATGCAATACTTATATCATCAAGAAAGCTGAGACATTATTTCCATGAACACAAGATTACAGTGATAACCAATTTTCCACTCTAAGACATTCTACGCAACAAAGATGCAACAGGTCGGATATCAAAATGGGCAGTAGAACTCGGTGCTTTCAACCTAGACTTCAAACCAAGAACAGCAATCAAATCTCAAGCATTATCTGACTTCATTGCTGAATGGACAGAAATCAGTCAAAAAGAGCCCAAACCAATACTTGAACATTGGAGAATGTACTTTGACGGTTCTAGAAAGCTAGGAGGAGCTGGAGCAGGAGTGCTATTCATATCACCAGAAGGGAGACAGTTAAAGTATGTGCTACAAATACTCTGGCAGGCAACTAACAATGAAGCAGAGTATGAAGCATTAATACATGGTCTAAGAATTGCAAGCTCACTTGGGATCAAAAGGCTACTCGTCTATGGTGATTCAGCTGTAGTAATCAACCAAGTCAACAAAGATTGGGATTGTACAAAAGATAATATGGACGCATATTGTGCAGAAGTTAGAAAATTGGAGAAAAATTTCCAAGGACTCGAAATCCATCATGTACTAAGGGATTCCAACGTTGCAGCAGATGTGCTAGCCAAATTGGGATCGGACAAAGCAAAAGTACCACCTGGTATATTTGTAGAAGAACTCACAGCTCCATCCATAAAACAACTTAGGAACACAGAAAAGGAGAAGGAAACAACAAATCCAATAGAAACAGATCAAGCAGAAGAACCAGACCAATCAAGACAAATCATGGTCATACAAAATGATTGGAGACAAACATACATTGAATTTATCAAAGAGAAGAAACTACCCGAAGACAAAGCAGAAGCAACCCGGGTTACACGAAGAAGCAAAAACTACGTTCTGGTGGGAGACAAACTATACAAAAGAGCAGCAGCATCTGGAGTACTACTTAAATGTGTTCCAATAGATAAAGGAAAGGAAATCGTGGATGAAATCCACTCAGGATGTTGTGGAAATCATGCAGCCTCTAGGACACTGGTCGGCAAAGCATTCCGAACCAGGTTCTATTGGCCAACAGCACTCAAAGATGCAGAAGAGCTTGTCAAAACATGCAAGAACTGCCAAATGTTTGCCGGACAATCACATGTACCCGCTCATAATTTGATATGCATACCACTAGCCTGGCCGTTCTCGTGTTGGGGGCTGGATCAAGTCGGACCACTCAAAAAAGCAAAAGGAGGCTTCGAATACATATTTGTGGCAATCGACAAATTTACAAAGTGGATTGAATACAAACCTTTGGTCAAATACAGTGTAGAAAAAGCAGTGTAATTCATACAAGACATCATGCATAGGTTCGGCATGCCCAACAGGATAATCACAGATCTTGGTTCACCATTTACAGCATGAGAATTCCAATACTGGGTAGGAGATTGTGGGATACAAATCGACTTTGCATCAGTAGCACACCCACAGGCCAATGGACAAGTCGAAAGAGCAAATGGACTCATATTACAAGGCTTAAAACCAAGATTATATGAAGATTTGAAAGATTATGGTGGAAAATGGATTGAAGAATTACCAAAAGTAGTATGGGGTTTAAGAACCCAGATCAGCAGAGCCACCGGCTATTCACCTTTCTTTCTGGTCTATGGGTCAGAGGCAGTACTACCAGCCGACTTGATATGGCTATCGCCAAGAATAGAACAATATGAAGAAGGCAAAGCCGAAGAAACAAGGCGGTTAGAAATCGATTCAATAGAAGAAATAAGGGACAGTGCGATAATCCAAAATGCAAGATATCAACAAGGGTTACGAAGACATTATGACAAAAGTACTCAACCCCGATCACTAAAGCCAGGGGACTCAGTATTACGACTAATCCAGAAGAAAGAGGGATGACACAAACTACTCAGTCCATGGGAAGGACCTTTCATCGTGAAGAACACAACAGGACCCGACACATACGAGTTGATGACTCCAGATGAAATACCTGTGAAGAACACTTGGCATATCAGCCAGCTCAAAAGATTCTACAATTAGTACGACACATTGTACTCAAAAGTTTCAAGAGAAATTCTTCAAAGAAAAACGACTTTAGATTTAAGCCCTGTCCAACAAGACAGAACCAACCCGTAATCAGGTTGGGGAAAAAGGGGCTTCCCTGTTAACAGCCAACCCGGAAACGGTTGTGCTACACGGGCAATTTTGTCACTCTACCATAAAAGAGATGGTACGACTAACAGCCCTATCCAACGGACAGAACCAACCCATAATCAGGTTGGGGAAAAAGGGGCAGCCCTGCGAACAGCTCAACCCGGAAACGGTTGTTGCTATACGGGAGCAATCGCTTACCCCAAGAGCTAGTACGATTGCTTACTTACCCTACAAACAGCCAACCTGGAAACGGTTGTGCTATACGGGTCCGATCGCTTACCCCAAGAGCTGGTACGATCATTTACTACGCCCAAAGAGCGGCACAATCACTCCAACAGCTCGGTCGCCTACCCCAAGAGCGGTACGATCAACTACTACGCCCAACAAGCGGCGCTATCTACAAAAACAACTCGGTCGCCTACCCCAAGAGCGGTACGATCAACTACTTCGCCCAAAGAGCGACACAATCACTCCAACAACTCGGTCACCTACCCCAAGAGTGGTACGATCGACTACTACGCCCAACAAGCGGTGCTATCTACAAAAACAACTCGGTCGCCTACCCCAAGAGTGGTACGATCAACTACTTCACCCAAAGAGCGACACAATCACTCCAACAACTCGGTCACCTACCCCAAGAGCGGTACGATCAACTACTTCGCCCAAAGAGCAGCACAATCACTCCAACAGCTCGGTCGCCTACCCCAAGAGCGGTACGATCGACTACTACGCCCAACAAGCGGCGCTATCTACAAAAACAACTTGGTCGCCTACCCCAAGAGCGGTACGATCAACTACTTCGCCCAAAGAGCAGCACAATCACTCCAACAACTCGGTTGCCTATTCCAAGAGCAGTATGATCAACTACTTCACACAAAGAGCGGCGCAATCAACTCTACAATTCGGTCAAGCAACTACTTCGCCCCAAGAGCGGCACAATCAGCGAAAAACAACTCGGCCATTTACTCCAAGAGCAGTATGGTCGACTACTTCGCCCCACAAGTGGCACAAGTAACAATTACAACTCGGGACCTACCCCAAGAATTACTCCGCCCCAAGAATGGCGCAGACCTGCAATACAAGTCAGTTGATTACCCCAAGAGAAGTATAATCAACTCCTTCAAACTCTACTACGTCACCAAGAGGAAACAAGTTATGACAAAACATGAAAAAGCCGCAAGAAAAGACAGGGCGAAACTTGTCCATATTATTCAAAGACAACTTAGAAGAGAAAGAAAGATAGGTCAAAGCCTGCTCACATCAGTGAAAGACAAAGTCAAAAGCAGGGCAAAGCCTGATCACATTCACAAGAGACAAATATATTACACAAAATATCTAAGGAGCTGGAGGCTCAGCAGAAAGCACATTCATCTGGTCCAAGATTTGGTCTGTAAGACCACTAAGCTCTACCTTTGCCGCATCCCATCATTGCACAAAATTAGCGGACACAGTGGGATCTACAATTTGCTGAAGCGGAGCATCAGGAGTGGCCACCCGGACAAAAGATATGACATCATTTACACAATGATAGAAGCCACCCCTAACAAAGCTAAAGAACCGAGTTGATAGCACCGGGATAATGCTTCTCAGCCCTTGAACAAGATCTTCCTGGTGACAAACTGCAGCAATAATAGGCTTCACAGCTTCATAAAGAGCCCAGAACTGATCATGGGCAGCCTTCAATTTCCCCTACAAGTCTTGTACTGATTTCATGGCCTGAACAAGATCTCGGCCAACTCCAGATCATATCAATTTTGCCTGAGCAAATAAATCTTGAGCCTCTTGTAGTTTTGAATCAGCAAGGGTACTTACAGATTCAGCTTTATTCTCAGAGGTACGGAGGGTATTGACCATCTCCTCCCTCTCCTTCATCCAGACCTCCTTCTCTCTAACAAGAGCTGAAAGAGAAAGGAAACAACTCAGAAAACAAGAGAAAGAGCCCAAGCAAACATATTAAAGCAATAAAAGGGGAACTCACCAGCTTTCTCCCTCTTCAAATCAGAGCTCTTAGTTTGAGCCTCTGCTACAGCCTTTAAAGAGGAATCACGGACAACCTCAGCATCAGCAACCTTTGTATTTAAAGCAGCTTCCATGACTTCACGTTGCTCCCTCTCATGGGCCAAAGCAGCCCGAACCTGAGCCAGCTCAGACTCAGTTGTCTTCAAATTGGCCTCAATAAGAGCAGCAGACTACATCTCTTGAGGACCATACAAGAGATTCTGATCTTCAACCAAAGACTACAGCAAGGAAAAAATCTTATGAGAAATAAGAATCAGCGAAGAATGAAAGTAAAGAAGCAAAGAAATTTAGTACATTACCTTGAGCTTGGCGCCATAAGCACCAGAAAAAGTCTCCCACGAAGAAACCAACTCGGCCAAACGTTCAACCCGGCCAAGCTAAGCCAGTTCCTCTCATGTTCGAGTTAGCAAAAGAGTACTCAGCCCAGATGTTGACAGCCGACCAGCATTAGCAGCAGAAGCAGAGGGGGGATAGTTACCAGAACCCTCACCCACTGCCGCATCAACCCGAGTTGCAGCCTCGAGAGTGTCCAGAAGAGATGATCCAGACAATAGACGAGCAGCAGCAAAAATCCCCGAAGGGCTATCCACAACCCGGCGTCCCTCATGGGAGAACACCAGGGCTCCAACATTCTGCTCCTCAACATGTGGCTCAAGAGGAGCAATATGAGGAGGAGAAGCTACAAAAAGCAGAATTATAAGTCTACAATGATTTAGAATACATAAGAGAAAGAAAGGCAGGGAAGAACAAAAGCTCACCAATAGCAGATTCTTGTAAAGTTTTTTTAGCCCCTAGGGCTAGAGAAGACGAGGCATCCTCAGAAGGCCTGCATTTGGAAAAAGAACCCGGATTAATCAAAGACAGAAGCAAAAATTGTCAGGACAAAGAGAAAAGAAGCCGGAGCTTACTTGATAACCTTCTTGAAGCTACCTGCCATCCCCGAGAAGCCAAGATTCGGGAGTGGCACATTAAACAAATCATTCTCAACCACCTCAAAGGAGGGGACTGGGATAGCCTCCAAGACAGAAGCAGAAGAAAATGTCACACTTGGGATACAAGGAGCTCGTGTATGACTACAAGAAAAAGAACTAAATCAAAACAAGTCAATCAAAAATTACAAGACACAAGTACATTTGAGAAATAAAGAACTTACGAACAAAGATTTAGGGGGACCTCATCATCAGACACCTCCTCATAAACAACAATAGATTGACCATCTATCAGAAGACAATAAGAACTCAGATGAATACACAAAAGCAAGACAAATCAGGGCAAAGAACTCGGAAAAGGCTCAGCACAAGCTCACCTATGAGAACATTACCTGTTGGAGGGTGTTGACGAGCTGAACGTCGCCTTTTGGGCAACGACTGCTTAGAAGCAGCCTCAGTCCGATGCTTCCTAGATAAAAGGATATATTGAGCAATCCGAGGATCAGGAGCAAATTCAACAGAGGAGTGTTGACCCTCAAATAAGCCAGTAAGAAACCTAGCGGAAGAAGAACCCGGCCCTGAAATAGCGGCCTTAGCCACGTTGCCAGCAGCAGCAACAACAACATCATCTTCATCCTCTTTAGCCTCCTCCTCGGCCACATCATCGTCAGCAGCAACAGAGACGACAAGCTTAAAAGCCCAGCCATAATCCTGCATAAAAGAGATAAAATCAGTATAAAGATCAAAATACCCTACACAAAAGAACTCGAGAAAACATACGCATACCCGAGGAGGAGGATGAGCAGCATCATACTCGTCTACACGGGCGGGCATCACCGAGACGCCACTAAGAATCCGCCCCAACCGTTCAAGGACGACTTCTTCAGACAACTCGGCGTCCAGAATAAGCCGAGAAGGATCTGAGGAACCGGCATACTCAAAACCAAAGTGCACCCTCTGCATGAGAGGTTGCACCCGGCGACGCAGAAAGCTGGCAACTATGCCATTGCTAGTCAAACTAGCCTGATTCAGTAGGCTAACTCGAGTAAGCAAAGGCTTAAGTGCCTTGAGCTCAGCCGAAGAAAGTTTATCCTTCCAAATAGGAAGAGGACTCGGAGTCACAGAAAGATCAGAAGAAAAAGGAGCCGGTTTTGGGACATAGAACCATTTTTCAGCCCAATCTTTAACAGAATCAGAAAGAGTAAGAGAAGGAAAAGTCACCCCTTGACGGGTTTGGATGAGGCAACAACCAAAGAAAGGAGGATTCTTAGAATCTGAGAGCCGCATGCGAAAGAAGTAGCGGAAAAGAAGAAGACAAGGTGGAATTCCAAGAAAAACTTCACAAAAATGTGTGAAGGCAGATAGAAAAAGAACCCCGTTCGAGGTAAGATGATGAAGCTGAATTTGATAAGATCCAAGAAACTCTAACAAGAAATCGAACGGGGGAAAACAGAGCCCCGCCCGCACAAAAGGAATGAACAAGATAGATTGATCGGGAGAAGGGGATGGAATCACATGCTCACCAGGCAGCAAGTAATTGGAAAGAAATTTCTCCTGGATAAGCCCATGGGCAACCAGCAAGTCTAGCTCCACCTCCTGCGTCGTCGGTTTTGGGAACTGCTTCTGCATCCGCCTCATAGCCATGAATTTGGGATTGTCGATCTGCTTGAGGGTTACTTCTTGATCAACAAACTTGCCCTTGTCCTTGTTCTTCTTCACCATCAATCGACGGCAAGGGCCAGAGGCAGTGGCAGCAGCAGCAAGAGATTCAAGATGACAGAAAATGCAAAACTAGGGTTTCAACGAGGATTGGGGAATTCTTTACCGCAAAGGCAAGTGGAGCCAACAGTAATAGAACGGTCATCTTTATACAAGGAAAATACACGACCCATGCAAACGGTCACCAAAAGTTACCGTTCCATAATTACCGTGCACACAAAAGGAAAAGGCAACGGTCCGTTCAGACTATAACAGATAGATGTTGAATTAACCCTTTCACAAGGAAACAACGCAGAAAAAGGATACAACAAGTCGGCAATAACACTACTACAGCCAAAGCATGCAGATACAGAGAAGAACCCTGATACAGTAATAGACAACTCGGCCTCCAGCAGAAACCATTTTTCATTATTTCTTTGATTGGAAGAACATTGAGATTACAACAGAGTACATGATCTGATAAGTTCAACAAAGAAAGCAAAGGAAATCATTCTAGAGCGATAGAAAAGAACCCAGTGGAATTCTAGATTACAACCCTCCGCACCAAGATTCGATATTGCCAAGCAGGATAAAATAATCCCGACGCACTTTTCTCCAAAGGAAAGACGCACATCTAGAGTGCTATAGATGGCAGAAGTGGCATCCACAAGTCATCCAAGATTGACAAAAGAACTCGACACTACCCAAGCCCGATGTGATGCTGGATCGGGTGCTGATCTGCAACAGACAGTTGAAGAACAAGCCGGACCACACACCAATTATCACTATAAGGAGGGCAAAGAGGATAGAGGGTAGGCACTTGAACACCAGGCAGCGCAACATACGCCACCTATATCACAAGTCCTACACCATTTGCCTCAATACCCATTACAACCAAATATCACCTCGAGACTAGCCTGCTACTAGTCTCAATCACAAGACCTACACCATTTGCTTACAGAAGGGATAGAAGAGAGAGAACAAGCCCGGGGGCTCATCAAGTTCGCAAACTATAATACACATGGTTACAAGGAAATAGAGAGAAGACTATAAGCGAGATAAGAACAAGAAGCATCAGACCGGCAAGTATTTATAGAGCAACAACAGGTGCACATACACCAAGTCTAGGAAGAAATAAGATTCTAAAAGGACAATCCTCATGAGTCACAAGGACTACAGTAAAAGTCAGGCATGACCAGACTACCATGAAGGAACAGTACATACCCAGAACAACCACAGTACAAGATAAAGCATATCCAAGAGAATATGCCACAACAACAGTACAACCCATGAGGACATGCATTGAATTCTTCAACAGCCAGATTAACAGCAGCAAGGATCGACCAAAGTGACTAGCAAACGACAAAGACCAAAGGAGTACAAATCAAGAACCTTCTACCAGCTTCTTTTCAACAGAAAAGATCCTAGAGAAGGCTCGAGGGCTGCAAGTACCCACTACAGAAAAATACATTTTCAATTTTTTGACCCTCTAGCTTTTTGTACTAAAAAACAAGAGGCTCGGGGGCTACACTCAATGCAAAATTGCACTCGCTGCACTCAAAGGAAAAGAACTCGGACAAAAGCGCACATAAGTCATAAGAAGAATCAAAGAAGACCATCTCAAGATTTCACTTCAAGAAGAATCTAGATCAAGCCTACAACAACTTGGCCCTTGAAGCTCAATCATGAAATGCTAGGGGGCTTGTCGATGGGGAACCCTATGGGTCCCCTATAGACCGTACTATAGGGAAGTGGGCCTTGGCAACAGGGCCTATAGCCCAATCATCAAGAAAAACACGAAGCAAAGCAACGTGCAAGACCAAAACTCCAAATCGGACTATACTAGGAAAGGCGCCCGAAGCATAGCTTAGGACTCTGACCTTATATCCGAGTAGGACATAAACAAACTCCTCTCAGCACATGGACTATAAAGGGCTGGAGAGGAGACCCCTTGTAAAAAAGGAAGAGAAGAAGAGGCATACCCAATATTCAAAGCAATATGACGCAAATAGGCTAACGCCAAACTAGACGTAAGGTTATTACTCGGCCAAGTCGAGGGCCTAAACCAGTATAAATCATGAGTCTCTCTGCGTAACCGCCGAGTTCCACTATTCGCCGAAGCCCGAACAACTGTCCCGGGTACCCCCATGGCAGGCTATCGGTGATAAAACATCGACAGACTTCACATTGGGTACTTCACATGTCGAATGCCCCAATCCTTAGTGGAACTAGATTCTAAAGAGTTGGAGAAAATGATTGAAGGGTGGACTTTCATTGTCAATTCTCTACTCTAGAGCTCATCAAGTGCACATGATCCATTCTATTGACCATCCAAGACCTTGTCAACAAAGAGTGGTAACTCCTAGTTCACAATTTGCAAATTTCATGAATTTTACCTTTTCGCTCTCTATGTGAGTTGCTCTAGGTAAAGAAAGAACTTGGAACTTAATATGAATCTTGGATGATGACAAAAGCTCTATTTCACCACATTTCATCAAGTGAGAACTATGGCTGTCCAAATCATTGAAATCTTACTTTTATGATGGTCATGTCAATCAAAATTTATGTGGTGATCTATCTACCTTGGTGGTGGTATGTTTTCTTGGCATAATTTCAATTGTTGCAAATTTGGTACGCCTTGACCAACATATAGGACGTACTCCTCTAAACTCTTAAACCGATTCAAGTGCATTTCGCAAGTAATTAGAGTACTTGATGCACATATTAAGGGGGGCCCATTCTATGTATTGTGTCTTTTGAGACTAACCTTTTCTTCTAGTGAATGTGTATAGTCTCTTGATGAGAATAAGTTTCTCATGGGTATGCTACATTAACTAACTTAATCCAAATCAGTAAAGTTATCTCTCATATTCATTTGGATTGCAATTTTATCTCTGGTGTAGCTACTCTCCATAATATAGCTTAAATTCCCTCGTTTGGACTTAATTGACCAAAAAGTGCATATGTTCTTGCCTTCCACATATATATGTATGCACTATCAAAAAGGGGGAATTTAGTCTATGTTATGAGGTTTTGCAATTAGTGATCTACATGCCTTCCACATCCAAAATGGTCACTAGTTGCGAAACTCTAGCTTGTGCAATTTAATGCTATCTCTTGTCTTTGTGAGCATTCACTAGGTGACATCTAAGTGATATTATGAGATACAAGCATCCATTCCAATTGGCATCAACTTGTGAAGATTCCTTCCATTGGTGTCAAACTATGAAGATCATATTTCAATTGGTATTGGTGGATAATCTTTCAATTTGGTATATCAAGAAATATGTCTTCAATTGGTATCTCAAAATGACAACAAGAGCTAGCAATGGACTTTCAACTGAGATGAAGCACAAGTTTGTGATGTCTCCTTGAAGATAATGAAAAAGAGAGATGGGCACAAATGAGATCTTTTGTTTAAAGAAATGCTAGGCCCATCAAAGCACTAAATTCAAAATCATCATCATGGTGGAGATTATGAGGCTTAGAACAAAGGTATATCGCTCTATGAACATTTGTATTACCTTTATGCATCTAGGCCCTTACATGCTAGAGTGTGCATGTGTATGCAATATTTTGAGTCACACCATAAGTTTGTTCTTGTGGTGACGATTAGAGAATTCTTAGATATTTGGTTGATACCTCTTGTGGTGATTCCGTGAGTTTGTCTCATGGTAAAGTCATCTAAGTGAGGTATGAGCTAAATATGCTAACTTCTCAAGAATCTTGACTTAAATTATTGCATACTTTGTTTGGTAGAAAACATAGGAGAGAAATCCTATATGCTAAACTTTTACCTACCTCTTGCCCTCACTTGTCTACCATCATTTCTTCCTTTTGGTGGAGAGATCCTTTTTGGAGATTAATGCCAAAGGGGGAGAAATTTTGGGGGAGAATGTAAGGGAAGAGAGATTGATATGAGGATGGAAAGGGGTAAAAGGAGAGGCATATAAGATTTTTCAAAATTGTGTGGTGTGTGCAAGGATAATTTAAATTGATGCTCTTGATAAGGACCATATATGGTAGTGTGTGACATTCATGCCTTGAGTGGTGCTTGTTTTCTCCAGTGCTGGTCAGGCAAGTGCGGCAGTGTCGCTCTCTGGTGCGGCAGTGCCGCCCTCTGCTAGTCAATAATCTTTGAGTGCATGATCTGTCATAAGCATCACGGTTATCATGTTACACCTTGCACCCCACGGATGCTAAGATATAGGAGAGTTTCCACACTTTCTCTTAAATATGTGCATTTGGCGTTTGAGGCCAAAATTTGAAATTCCTTTCAATGCACACATTTAGGGGGAGCTCACTATATCATAGAATTCAAAATCTTAATGTTTATCAATCTCTTGTAAGCTTTAATTGTGTTGTCATCAATCACCAAAAAGGGGGAGATTGTAAGTGCATCTAGCCCTTAGTGGGTTTTGGTGAATTGAGTGACAACATAATTAAAGGTCTAACAAGTTTGCTAAGTATATCAAAGGTTCAACAAGAAAAGCAAACTTGATGGTATTCCACATAGTGTTGAAATGAAGGCCAAAATTGTATATTGTTGTATTGGAAGATTACGGAAACAATCTAGTTCAAGCAAAAGACAACAATGCAAATGAATTGATGAAATGGATTTTATGTTGTGGGTTATCATAGTATCATGAGAAAACAAGCACATTTGACATGACAAATGAGACATGAGTTGATGATTTGGATTGGTCTCAATAATGGGTTGCTTTTCATGAACAATATGAGTTTGATAATGAACTAGCTTTGATCAAGGTTGAAGGATGAATCAAGTATGCATAAGTGAGGAAATGCCAAGCAAAGGTCAAATAACAAGGACTTAACTCATATTGGATATATGTCGGTCTCTACATTGGTTTGCTTGTATGGATAAATATTTGGAGAATCACTTTGCATTGTTTTGATCAAGCTAGAAGTATGAAGATGGAGATTGAAGTAAGTGTTAGGAGTGTCAAGCCAAAATGAAAAGGAGATAAGGAATCGTGAATTGGCTTGACCATATTGATGTTGATTCATATGTCTCAATCTATGCGAATCCAACTAAAGCTTGATTGATCTCAACATTCATATCTAGAAGATATTCAAGCAAGGATCACAATATTGAAGAAATGGTTTGTCAATGGATGCTTAATGTGATATGACTTGAGTATGGCTTGATAAGGTGAAGATAGCAAGGAAAAGGCTTCGAGGGACTAAGCGGAGGTGAAGGGCAAGCGATGGCTTGGGGACCGAGGTACCATGGCTAAGGTGAAGAAGAGAGTACTTGCATTGAGTCGAGAAACTAATCAAGCTATGAGGAGTCATATTGTATTGAGGATCAAAATATTAGTGGAAGTGACTTGAAGCCATTGAGGTGAACTGATATATGAGTTGAAATGGTTCAAGTCACAAGCTCAAGGTATGTTTGCTCAAAGAGATGAGACAGTTGCAATTGGTTGCAACCTCTTGTAAAGTGATATTGAGAAGAAATGGCATATGAAGACATTAAAGACTCAAGTGGTTGAATTAGTTACATTGTCTTTCTCTTGAGTATAGGTATGTCGTACCATCAAGGGGGATGCAATACGAATCATAGACAAGTCTCAAGTGCTCAAACTAACCGAACCTAAGTGCTAACATGAGAGAAACACTTAGAACTGCACCTGCACTTGTTGATCTTGGCCTTGTTCTCTGCTGGGTTAAGTAGCCCTCGAAACAAGCTTTCCGAAATGTCCAAGATCACTGAAAACGGAGTTCGGAGTAAAAAGTTATGGCTTTTTCCGTTAGGTGACCTGTGCTGTTTCTGGGAGGGCGGCAGTGCCGCCCATGTACAGTCATAACGGCTAGTTTTCAAATCCTAACGGCTAGTGTAAGTAGGATGAGTATATATACCCATCCTATGGCCCCTGGTCGTGCTGCTAATGCTCCAGATCTTCAAAACCTTTTCAAAGCCTTGTATGAGCTCTCCCCAACCCTCTCTTTGTGAGAGTAAAGTGCTTAGTGTGTGATTAAGTGTTGGGGCTGTGTGATTAAGAGCTAGAGAGCAGATTAGAGCAATCCTAACCTTGAGCACTTGTCAAGCTTCGTCGATCTTTGTTGCGCATTTGTTACTCTTGGAGGTGAAGCCTCCTAGAAGGCTAGGCGTCGCCCGGCGAGCTCCCGTGCTTGTGGTGAGCAGCGGGAAGTTTGTAATCATCTCTTGCAGCTAGTGGAATCACCTCTCACTTCAAGAGTTCACTCTCTTGATTTGAGAACGAGGGAAAGGCAAGCCTTGATGGCAAGCCCTAGCCATTTGTGGCCAACGTCAACAACGTGGACATAGGCAAGCCTTGGTGGCGAGCCGAACCACAGAGTAAATCTTTGTCTATCGTGTGCTGTTATCTTTCATATATTCTTTGCATGGACATTGTTAGGGTTTGAGGATTTGATTTGAGCTAGAAAGTTAATTCTGTGATATCCAGTCTTTGAGCTGGACTTTATCTTAATTCTGCAACATTAAGTAGCTCAGGACATCTAGTTTATCTCTGCAAAACCTCATAGTAAACTGAGTAGTTTTTGAAGGGCGTCAGTGTCGCCCTATAGAGAGCGGCAGTGCCGCCCTCTGTTCTGACAGAGATTCGAGCTAAAATTTTGCAGGATCGTTACTGGATATCCCTAGTACATATCCACCAAGTTTGGGTTGTGTTGGACTCACGATCGCAGGAAGGCAGTGCCGCCCTCAAAAGGGAGGCAGTGCCACCCTTAGTTCTAACTTTTGTTTGAGCTGAAATTTTTGTAGGCCTATTCAACCCCCCCCCCCCCCTCTAGGCGACATCAAGGTCCTTTCAGTATAGCTCCCGGGCGCCCTCTTGAGAGGTCTAACCAAATCGAGTCCCTAGACCATGAATGGCCAAATGATGGGAATCATCTAGAGCGCCTAGACTAGAATGTGGGTTTGTCGTGCATAAAATTGACACCCTTCGTAGGTGCGCACGATTTTCTCGGCGTTAGCCACTACCGTTGGACAATAGAATCCCTGCCGGAACATGTTTTTGACCAGGCTATGCAGAGCGGTGTGGTGCCTGCAGACCCCGCCATGAATGTCCTCCTATAACTTGATCCCTTGCTTGATCGGGATGCAGCGTTGCAAGATTTTGGTGTGGCACTTTTTGTAGAGTTCCCCATTTACGAGGACAAAGGACTTGGCTCGTCACGCAAGTCTTTGTAACTCTGTTTTGTCAGCGAGAGCTTCTCTCAGATGAGGCAATCGAGGTAGGATGTCCTCTAGTCAGCCTGGGGGTCAGACTCAATGGCCATGTCCTCGTCGACCTCTGCGACGATGAAGGCAACAGGAGTCAGCGACAAGTCAAGCTCAGGGGGTACGGCTTGGCCCCTCGCCTTGAGGCGAAAGTGTCGCTACCGACCCCCTCTAGGCTCCTCATAGCGAACCGAGGGCCTATACTGATAGCTGGCAAAGACACTGGCTGGAACGGGTTCTTGTCTTGGATGATCCTACCAAGGAGAGGGAGTGGGTCGACTTTAATTCCCTGATGGGTGGCGTGGCCATGCCCTTCACACCGTGCTGGCGGAGTTTTAGGGGAGTGTCGGCCCTTGTCGGGTAAGTGCTTTCCACTCCCTTTATGATAATGGCGTTCGTTTCCAGTCATGTTTCTCAACCTATTTCTTGCTGCAGTCGCTAATGAAGCGTAGTCACAAGAAGTCCTAGTGCCTTCATCGGTAGAAGGGTCGCAGAGACGGCCTCGGTCCGAGCTCGGGAGGTGGAGGCCCGTCAAGATGTAGAGGCCAAAGTAGTGACGAAGCTTCCTCTTCGTTATGAGGACTATGTAGAGTAGCTTTTGGATCTGCTGATAGCGAGTCTTGGGGTCAGATAGGACTTTGCTGATGAAGTACACGGGGCCCTACACCCTAAGGGCGTGCCCCTCCTCCTCTCGCTAGACCACCAGAACTGTGCTAACCACTTGCGTGATGGACGCTATGTAGAGCAGAAGCGGCTCCTTTTCAGCAGGGGAACCAGGATCGGGGCTTTGGACAGGAGCTCCTTGAGCTTGTCCAATGCCTCCTGGGCCTCGGATGTCCACACGAAGTGGTCAGTTTTCTTAGGCAACCAGTACAAGGGTAAGCCTCATTTGCCGAGGCGCGAGATGAAATGGCTGAGTGCTGTGAGACAACTCATTACCCATTGTACCCCCTTTAGGTTCTGGATCGGGCCCATCTTGGTGATGGCCGTGATTTTCTCGGGGTTGGCTTCGATGCCCCACTTGGAAATGATGAATCCGAGTAGCATGCCCCTCGGGACCCTAAAAACACACTTCTCAGGGTTAAGCTTGATGCCATTTCGCTTTAGCCTTTCAAAGACTAACTCGAGCTCGGCAACAAGGTGGTCAGTTCCCTTGGACTTGAGTGAGTAGTGAGGAGTGTGGTGTGTGTGTGAGTGAGGGGGGATTCCCTCCTCTTATATAGGGGTGGCTTGGTCAGTTTAGGGGGAATATTCCCTAAATACACGCCTGCACTGCCAGCCCCTATACTTAATGAACTGACCAGCGCGAGGTGGGGCCAGGCTACAGTAGGGGGCACAGCCCACTTCTTGCTCCGCCTGGTTGGCTTCTTGCTAGGTCTGGGCCTCGGTCTTGATGTGGGTTGGCCAAGTTTTGTCCTTCTAGTTGGGCTTCTCCCCTTCTTTGTCTTTTACGCTTTCCCGAATGGCGCCTTTTTGATACATTCCACTTGTATTTGGTGTATTTTCCTGCAGAGTGACTATTCTTCCAGTACAAGTGGAATTCGGTTAGTAGCAAAGGTATATGTGTGTAGAAACATGTGATTCTTTCCTTTTTAGACCTATGTTGGTGGTATAAATGTGTTTGATAAGGACCGCCAACAAACTCCCCCAAGCTTACCCTTTGTTCGTCCTCGAGCAAAAGCTAAGACGTTAGTTGTTGATCAAGAGTTGCTACTATGCCGATTACATTTCAAAGATGCCATGTTTATAATAAATTTTCTTCCGTAATTTGAATAAATTGGCATTTTGTCCACCCGTTATTTTCTTATTACTTGTGAGGCTTTTTAGCCTTCTCCAAGTCTTGGGTGGTTGCATGACAGAATAGATTAACAGCCCTGCTTATCTTTCATTCTTTGATCGACCATCTTTCCAGGGTTTTTCAGAAAGTTTTGTAAAACAAAATGTAGTTCCTCAAATGATACACTCGATCACTCAATTGTGTATGATTTTCTCACCAAAGGCTTTTGACTTTGCCTTTCTTTCATCCTAACATCTAATAAGGCTGATGTGGAGCTTGGTTAGGTATGAAAGTGGCATACTTGTACCATGTCATGTTTGCTAAGTCAAAAACAGACCCTATGGAGAGACTAGTCATACACTTTGATCAGGATTTGTGCAAGTGTGTGGAATATTTTTGAGTTTTATGTACTCCAATGTCATGCCTCTCTTTTTTGGAGTTTTGGGAAGTATGGGCTATCTTTATTCTTTTCTTCTCTCTTTTTTTTGGCTCACGCTTCTTTGGCATGGCATATTTTGTTTCCCTCTCTCTTTTTTGGCTCATGCTTCTTTGGCATGGCATCTTTTATTTCTCTCATATTTTTGCATAACCCATACTTCTATTTTTTTATGGATCTTTGGAGAGAGGTACATGACATAGATGATGGAAATTTTATTTTTGTGGATGGAGGAATATGTTTTGCATAACTCCTTGTGTAAGAGTCCGCATTTTTATTTTGTGGGTGTACGTGAATCTTGATCATGGGTGTATAAAAAGAATCTCAACATCGGTCACAATAATTTGACAAAGCTCAACATGAATACAAGTAGCATATGACTAAGGGGTTTGTGTATGTAAAGAGTATGTCATATGGCTTTGGTAGAAATTTTAGATCATTGAGGAACTTTTGATTTTAGCATTTTAAAAATAAAATTCCGGATGTCAAGTCTTTCTTAGAACAAAGTCATAGCAAAGTTTGTTGCACTATATCATATCAAGCAACCATTTAGACTAGAGTAAGCATTTGCAACCCATAAGTTTCACGTTTTTACAATGAGACATTTTTAGCCAACAAACTCAAATCTTGGGGAAATCTAAGTTATAAACTAGGCATAATTGAAACATAAGATAGAGCAACTATTCATCATTTTAACAAGGATAGAACTAAACATTTCTACAACACATATATATGGAGTGGAATAAATATTTTTTTGGTCTTTTTATCTTTTTGCATTTTTTATATATGCATGCTAAATAAGTAGACATGCAATAAAATAAAAACAAATGCAAGGAAATAAATATGCAATGCAGGGTACCTCTGAAGGGGTCCTCGCCCAAGCTAACTCAAGTCCTACGGTCTGGAGTTATACCCATGGAACCGCCAGTAGGCCATCTGCTGGTCATGCTGCTGCTTTAGCAATGCGTTGATTTGTGCCAGTTCTTGTTGTTGATGATATTGCCATTGCTGTTGCTGCTGCTATCAGTCTGTCGTATTCTGCATTGCATCTCACCTTGCCGAATTTCTAGTCCTCCGAGGCGTGTGTTGATGGAATCTAGACCTACGACGGAGTGTCAGGGTGGGATCGGTGGAGGTGAGTCATTGGAGTCATAGGAGTTGCGACATCGCGTTCCTCTTGCCCACGCAGCACTATCGGCCTCCTACCAACCCGTACTCCCCACCTGTTGTGGGGATTGGTCCCAACCAGGATTATACCCAGGCCGTGTTTAGTTCGGCCACCGAATCGGCGTCGCCGAATTTCCGGTGGTACTGTAGCTACAGTACCGTTTGTTTTTATTGGGTAATAACTGTCCAATCGTTGACTAATTAGGCTCAAAACGTTCGTCTCGCAAAGTACAACCAAACTGTGTAATTAGTTTTTAATTTCGTCAACATTTAGTACTCCATACATGTACCGCAAGTTTGATGTGACGGAGAATCTTCTTTTTGTATAGTGTCAAATTCAGAAATTGGGAGGAACTAAACATGTGGCCCCAGGAACATGTCCAGGCATATCCATCATCGAAGACCACCCCGCATGGTACATCTGCGGAACGGCTGTGGAGTGAGGTGGCTCCTGCTGTGGCTACTAGGAGCTAGATGCGCCTTCCCTCCTAGACCTGTTTCTCGTAACCCTGCCAGAGACACTTTTCCTACGAGCCTCCTCTGTGCCCTCAAGATCAAAGGTTAGCTTCTGGCACTTGTACAAACATAGATCCGGGTTAGGTAACCAGATTACGTTTGTATAGCCAAAAAAATTAAATAAAAACTCTTTAGCTGCATTAGTTTTCAAGTGATGCCCATGTCTCAAGTAGTGCTCATTGATGATGATGCGTGGACTAGTGATATATTCAATGTTTCCTTTGTCCAACGCACCAACAACGGCAGCAATACGTGTTACAAGGGAGGTACAAGTAACAGCAGTAGAGGCTTTGATAATGTCTAACCAATGATGAAACATTTCTTTGATAGGAGCATTTTTTATCTTTTTAACCACGGCATAAAGTAGTTTTAATTCTGTGGTTCTAACCCATCTTATATCCTGGCTAGAAAAAAGTGTCATGGCAATCCACCGATGCATAAACCTCAAAGTAGGATGTTGAATTTGAGTATTATGAGGTTTCAAGTTACCGACAATTACTTCACCAGAAATTTCTCCACAAAATTTATGACGATTAAAACCGATGAGAGCATGATCTATTTCAATAGAAATCTTCTATCGAACCTTAGATGCAAGCTAAGATCATTCCAAGAAACATAATATTCTTTTTCAAAGAAACGAAAAGTAATCCCCTCTTGATCTTCCACTAGTGAGCATAGGAATTGAATTGTTAAATGGCGAGAACCTAGTTCATCCATAGGATCAATGTTTTCCCGCCCAACAAATTTCCAAATAGTGGTAAATTCGGTGTCCATACCTATCTTTTGGAGAAGGTCGGGGTCGTATATTAGCGTATGGATGAACACACGGCTCTTGATGAGGTTGTATGCTTGGATCTCCCGATCTCCTTCCAAGTTGAGGTAGGGCGCATCCACATCATCCACCCTATGTTGCATTTGCGGGGCTCCAGTTGGTGAAGCTTCTTCTTCCTCTTCTTCTTCTTCTTCTTCTTCTTCTTCTTCTTCTTCTTGCATCAAGGTCTCTTTGGGCTCGTCGGGCTCGGCATAGCGGGAGCTAGAGCTTTCCCGCGACTGCTTGGAACTTCCCCCCATGACTCTCTACCCCTGCTATCGCTTTCCCGAACCTCCTCATATCGGCAGTGGCAAGACAAAAATGACCATTTCTCGAGTGCAAAGGGGTGAGTGGAAAGATGAAATTTTTGCACTCGAGAGCTTACTTGATTTTGGAACATTTCAGAGGTTTGGTGGCTCTTCAAATTTTTGTTAGAAATTTGAATGATGAAAATGGGAGAGAGTGAAAGAGTGAGAGTGAGTGAAGGATGGAATGGTGTAGCTCACTCTCGGGATTCTAGGCCTTTTATACCTGAGCACACAGGCAGGAGGAGGAGAGGGCAACGGCTAGGAGTCGTTGGCTCAGGCCGACCAGCAGCGGCTCCAGCAATGGTGCGGCCGTGCCCCTGGCGCACCCACGCCCGTGTGGGCCCGGCTCTGCCCACCCTTCGACTGTTTGCTCCCAACGGTCACCTGCAGCTCCTGGTCGTTGGGGGCTGCTGCACTTTCAAAATTCTCTCCCCAATTTTGATTTTCCAACAAAATTTGATGTCATTTTAAATTTTCAAAAAATAGAAAAATGAGAAATGGTAATGAAAATCTTTATTGATATGAAAAGTAAATTTTGAAAGTTTTAGTTTTTTAAATCATTTGTTTTTTATTGTAAAGTTTTATTATTATTATTATTTATTTTGTTTTTATTAGATAAATACCAATTATCCTATTGGCAAGGGCCGGACATTTATAGTCCGTCGGCAAGACTTTTTCCTCTTTTATTGCTCTGCAGCTGCATGAACATATTCGGGGGAATTCTCGGGTTGCCCCGGGATTTTCCCCGCATGATTGACCGGTATAGCTGCGACAATCTGAGCTAATTGGGTTTCTATTGTTTTGTTAAAGCTCAGTTGATTTTTAACAGAGAAAGACAATCCTTCTATTTTTAGGTTAATATTTTATAATATTTTATCATTATTAATCATATTTTTGGTAAGATTTTTATATATTTTCATTTGATAGTCCTTAAGTGAAGGTTGATTCGAATTGAAGTTCGAATTACCTTGGAATGGTGGACGGGATTGGTTGTTCTAGCCATTATTATTACCACCATGTTGGTGATACCTATTATTGATATATGATGCTTCTTCACGGGTCTCAGGGCAGTCATTCTCCGAGTGGCCAACATTTCCACAAACTTCGCATGTCATCTGCGAGTCTATGGCTTTGACGGTGCCGGTGTTGACTTCGGTGGCACGCTCGTCAAGCTTCTTCAAGAGTACCTCTATTTTTGCAGCAAGCATATCCATCTCCTTCACGGTATGCATGCTTTTTTATGGTTTGGCTAGGGTCCTGTCCTCCCCCCAGCCCTGGTTTGCCACCATTTTCTCGATCAGGGTCGTAGCCCCATCGGTGGTGAGCGATAAGAATGCGCCACCGGTAGTGGCGTCTAGGTGCCCCTTTGATATGGGTGTTAATCCATTGTAGAACTTCTAGAGCACCAGCCAGTTTTCCATCACGTGGTGAGGGCATGCCTGTATATATTCTTGTAGCCTCTCCCACACCTCTAGGATGGGTTCCATTGATGTCTGCTGGAAGTTAGCGATTCTTCCCCGTAGGACGTTGGTTTTGCCCACAGGGAAGAACTTCACGAGGAATGCCGCAAAGCATTTGCTCCATGTGTCAACAGCTTCCTTATCCTTGTAGAACCACTGTTTCACCTTCCCCACAAGGGAGAAGGGACATAAATGGAGCCTTATAGCCTCAGGTGCGATATCTTTGATGAGGATGGTGTCACACAGTTCAAGGAACTGTTGTAAGTGAGTGTTGGCATCCTCACTTGGCAGTCCATAGAATGGACTGGCCTGCACCATGGTGATCAGTCTGGTCCTAAGTTCGAAGTTCTTGTCTCCAATGTTGACTGCGGGCCCAGTGGGCACGTTGGCAACAGCCGGAATAGAGAATTCGCGGAGTGACTTCTGAGCCATTATAATGGTAGCAGCTGGTACAAGGGTGAGTGGTTCGGTTATCGGCGGAGTGACATAAGAATTTGAGGCATGGGACCCCTTCTTCCTTAGGAGTGCCTCCAGATTCAGAATCAAGTTATCTGGCAAGTCAAAATCACTCATACACTATCCTATTTTCACCCACAACAGGAGAAAACATACAAGATTAGCATGTATAAGCAAATGGCTACCATACATGCATGTTATCATGAACATATCATGCTAGAGTCTTATTATCCAATGCCTTCCCTGGCAACGGCGCCAGAAATGCTTGTTGGCATTTCTAACGCCGCTAATAGAAATGGAGTATGGAATCCATCCATGGCAACGGCACCAAAAATGCTTGTTGGCAGTTCTAATGTCGCTACCAGAAATAGAGTATGGAATCCATCCCTGGCAACGGTGCCAGAAATGCTTGTTGGCATTTCTTAGCATCGCTACTAGAATTGGTATATCCTAGCAACAATACTAAGGAATGTCAACTGATAGGTCATAATGTTTACAGAGGTTATCCGTAAGCGCACGTATCTATCATTATAGCATTTCACCCGGAAGTATTATCAAGGTATCGTTATTTATATTTTCTCGTAGGAAGGCATGGTAGTAATAGTTCTAGCATGGATATGAGCAAGATAGATATATGTGCATGACTAACCAGATGATCATACAGGGGTAAATAGTTGTAGTATAGATAGTGGACACACATACACATCACATACTTCACTCTATGGGGGAGTTAGATAAAGAATAAAAGAATGTCCTAATAGGAGTAGCTTTATCCTAATATAGTTATGTACTATGAACGGGTTAATCATACATGTGCATGAGCTAGAGCTAGACCTATGTGAGATGGATCACGAGGCCACCAAGTATTGGTCTGCCAGCAACCTCATGTGACAATTTACGTACTCCTACACCATGGCCAAACGTGGGGGATTACGAAGGACGGAAAGGGCTGTCACCACCTGCCTTCTACCCCTCAACCATGGGACATGAAATGCATTCACCCGCCCTTATATATCCGGGCACCTCAACCACATATATAGCGACCACCCAAGTTCCCCCAGGGGCCCGCCCCTACGGATCGACAGGTAAAGGACTTGGGTGTACCCGAAAGCATGATGAACCACCACCTCAACATAAATCTAAATCTATTCATGAACATAATATGAACAATGAAGCTTTGAGCCAAATGTGATATGAATATGACATAGGGACTATATTCTAGTTCATATATCATGAATATATCAACATGACTATACTCTAGTTCATAGCATAAACTATATAAATATGATGAAGGCATGGCTATTTGGAGAAAATATATTTCTTTATTTCTCACCGATTCTTCTCCAAGAAGCCAAGCCCTCCAAGGTAGTTCTACTACTCCTTCTTCTACTAATACTACAAAACTAGAGTAGGTGTGATTAGGAATGGCCATGAACTTCGCGTAGCATGGGTGTCTCAGGATAGCAGGTAGATCGATCTGCCCTAGCGGTACGGCCTGCTTCCTAGGCACAAGGCCATGGAAGGGAGCCCCCTTAGGCCGAATGCGTGTCCGACTGATGCCCATGGCATCAAGGGTGTCAGTGTATATGATGTTGAGGCCGCTACCTCCGTCCATCAGCACCTTGGTGAGCCGCTTCGTGGTGACAATAGGGTCAACCACGAGTGGGTAACGGCTAGGACGCGAGATGGAGTCCAGGAGATCCTATCGGTCAAAGTTGATGGCCGACCCGGACCACCTGAGGAAGGCCAGCTTGGCTAGCTCGGCCCCGTACACTTCCCGACGCTCAAGCTTTTGGCGACGCTTTGAGGTGTATGCTTTGGGACCACCGAAAATCATGAGGCACTCGATCGCAGTTGGGAAGACGTCGTCTCCCTCCTCTTGGTCATCCTCCTTTGGGTCAAACTTCTTGGGCTCCTTGTTCTTAGAGTTCTCCGCCATAAATTTTCTCATAAGACCACAGTCTTTCAAGACGTGCTTGATGGTGTATCCGTGATTTGGGCATGGCCCCTCGAGCATTATCTCAAAATGGCCTAGGTTCCCTTGGTGGGTGCCCTTTCACCCTTGCACTCGGCAGTGGCCACGAGGAAGCCCTCGCGCCGTTGCTTGTTCTTCTTTTTCTGGCCGAAGCAGTTGGGGGCGCCCTCGTCGGCCTCCTCATTCCGCTTGGCCTTACCCTTGGATCGGTCAAAGATCGCCCCTACCACATCCTCGCCAGACACATGGTTGGTGGCGATGTCGAGGAGCTCCTTGGTAGTGCATGGGCCTTTATGCCCGAGCTTATGGACCAAGGATTCGATGGAAGTCCCGGTCAAGAATGCGCTGATAACATTGGCATCGGCGATGCTTGGCAGCTCGTTGCACTGCCAAAAGAAGTGGTGGATGTAGTCATGGAGGGACTCATTCGATTTCTACCGATAGTTTTTGAGGTCCCAGGGGTTTGTTGGCATTTCTAACATCGCTACCAGAAATGGAGTATGGAATCCATCCTCGGCAACGGTGCCAGAAATGCTTGTTGACATTTCTTAAAATGATCACTAAGAATGGAGGTATTAAGTCCATCCTCATTAACGATGTCAAGAAATGTCTGTTGGCATTCCCTAGCATCGCTACTAGAATTGGTTTATCCTAGCAACAATACTAAGGAATGTCAACAGATAGGTCATAATGTTTGCAGAGGTTATCTGCAAGTGCACGGATCTATCATTGTAGCATTTCACCTGGAAGTATTATTAGGGTATCGTTATTTATATTTTCCCGTAGGAAGGCATGGTAGTAAGAGATCTAGCATGGATATGGGCAAGATAAACATACGTGCATAACTAACCAGATGATCATACAGGGGTAAACAATTATAGTATAGATAGTGGACACACATACACATCACATACTTCACTCAATGGGAAAGGTAGAAGATAAAGAATAAAAGAATGTCCTAACATGAGTAGTTATATCCTAATACAGCTATGTACTATGAACAGGTTAAATCATACAAGTACATAAGCTAGAGCTAAGCCTATGTGAGATGGATTAGGAGGCCACTGTTTACCAGCAACCTCATATGACAATTTACGTACTCCTACACCATGGCCGAACGTGGGGGATTACAAAGGACGGATAGGGCTGTCACCACCTGCCGCCTACCCCTCAACCATGGGACATGAAATGCATTCACCCGCCCCTATATATCTAGGCACCTCACCCGCATACATAGCGACCACCCAAATCCCCCCGGGTCCCTAACCCTATGGATCGACAGGTAAAGGACTTGGGCATACCCGAAAGCATGATGAACAACCACCTCAACATAAGTCCAAATCTATTCATAAACATGATATTAACAATGAAGATTTGAGCCAAATGTGATATGAACATTGCATAGGGACTATATTCTAGTTCATATATCATGAATATATCAACATGACTATACTCTAGTTCATAGCATAAACTATATAGATATGATGAAGACATGGATATTTGGAGAAAAGATATTTCTTTATTTCTCACCCATTCTTCTCCAAGGAGCCAAGCCCTCCAAGGTAGCTCTACTACTCCTTCTCCTACTACTAGTACAAGGCTACAAAATGAAAAGTGGAGTTCTTGAGTGAGTAGTGAGGAGTGAGGAGTGTGGTGTGTGTGAGAGTGAGGGGGGCTCCCCTCCTCTTATATAGGGGTGGCTTGGTCGGTTTGGGAGGGATATTCCCCGAATAAACCCCCGCACCACCAGCCCCTCTATTCATTGCACTGCCACGAGAAGGTTGGGCCCGGTTGGCAGAGGGGGGGTGCCGCCGCACCCCAGGCGCGCCCATGCCTAGGCTGGCTCAGCCCACCTCCTCCTTCGCGTGGTGGGCTACCTGCTAGGTCTGGGCTTTGGTCCTGATGTGGGTTGGCCTAGATTTGTCCTTCTAGTTGGGCTTGTTCCCTTCTTTGTCTTTTATGCTTTCCCAAATGGCGCCTTTTTGATATATTCCACTTGCATTTGGTGTATTTTTCTGCAGTGACAATTCTTCCAATACAAGTGGAATTCGGTTAGTAGCAAAGGTATATGTGTGTAGAAATATATAATTCTCTCCTTTTGGACTTATGTTGGTGGTATAAATGTGTCGATAAGGACCGCCAATAGGGTTCCCGAGATGGGCGTTGGTACCTTGGAAGGTGCCTACGAAGATTTTCTTCAGGTCCGCCCAACTCTAGATGGTGTCGAGCGGGAGATGTTCCAGCCATGTTCGGACCGAGTCAGCCAGGTACAAGGGGAGGATGCGGATAACGAAATAGTCATTGTCCGCGCCGTTGTCCTGACATGTAAGCCGGTAGTCCTCTAGCCAGAGGCCAGGGTTTGACACCCTAGAGTACTTGAGGACGTTGGTGGGGGCGTGGTACCGTTGCGATAACAGCGCGCGCAGGATGTGTCGGCCGAAGGCCTATGGCCATGGCGGCCTAGGGCTCGTGCTCTGGTCTTGTTCGACATCGTAGCGCCTGCCACAGCGAGGGTGGTAGCCGTGGCTAGCTTCCTGTCGCTTGTCATCCCTTCCGCGCCTGCGGGCGTCTAGGACGATACGGGTGTCGTGGATGGGACCGACGTGCTCCTGCATTGGAGGTAGGTTGGCAGCCCCCGCGCCGTGCGGCGGCTGCTGGACGGACGCGTCACTTCCACTACCCCTAGAAGAATCATGCCAGCTGGCGTCAGGCCCACGTCGCCGAGACTACGAGCTTTCCGCCTGTTGGGCCGCCGCAAGCTCGAGCAGCTCATGGATTTCTCGTTGGTTTTGAGGTTTCACGGGGCACCGGTGGTGGTAGGCCCTGGAGCAGAACTGTCGTAGTGGCAATGTTTTGGCTGGCACGGGCGAACCATGGAGGGCCATTATCGTCCTCCATGGTTTGCCAGTGCATGTCTCGAGCCCTGGCACGTGCCTGCCCACCGTCAGCATGGTGATGCACGATCTTGCGCTCACGCTCCAGCTCGCGCCGCACCTCATCTAGCTCTTGCTGTTGAGCGCAGAGTTGCTCTAGCAGCGGTTGGCCTAGTAAGGACAAGACCAGCTCTGCTAGCGCTGGCGGAGGCGGTGTCCTCACCTCCCTTGTGACCGCCTAGACAAGGACCTCCTGGGGGTCCGTGTCATTGTCATTGTAGTAGTCGGAGACATGGCCATCTTCGACGTCGGCCATGAAGCACTCGCGAGAGGGGTGATGACTCCCCCTGCTAGAGTAGGAATCCAAGAGGGTGTCGGAGTCCGCCTCCAGGAGGTCATGGATGGACTCCGTGACCCAATCGGCCATTCCCACAAACTCATCATCCATGGGGGGCCTAGCACATTTGTCACGTCGCATAGTCACTAATGATCGCCGTAGAATTACGGAGGCCATAGGGGCACGCTATTGAGGCGTTCCCCAATATGCTCCCTAGGGGGGCGGTTCTCTCCCATTTAACTGCGCTATGACGTTAGCGCAGGAGAAGAACTAGTGGCGGAGGTTTTCCTAGGACGGTTGTGGTCCCATGAAGGCGCTCAAGAGGTGCTCTAGCCTTCCGTAGTTGAAGGTTGGTGCCGGGATGTTCCTGGGGGAACGATCCTCTAGGGCGTCGAGCCGCAGTCCTCCGAGGTCTCGGTGACCTCGTCGAGGTTAGCACAGGTGGGGCCGGTGGAGCGGATCCAACCAGCTCTACCTGGTTTCCCTCGGTGATGAGGAAGCCTAGAGTCTCGAAGCACACGAGCGCGCCTGGGGCAAAGCTGATGCAATGACTAGCCATCTGAAGCCTGATGGTGGAAAACGGCATGACGCGCAAAAGGCCCCTACGTGGCGCACCAACTGTCGGCGTTTTGAACCGCCAACTAGTTAATTTCTCGAGATTGCGCGTCAAGGCTCGAATGGTGCACAAGAGGACACGATGATGTATACTGGTTCAGGCGGAATGTCCCTATGTCTAGTGGCGAGCTGTCCGTGTTACTTGCGCCGAGTTTGCGGTAGGGGTAACAAACGGGTGAGAGAGGAACGGGATCCCAAGTCTCTGTGATGTGGATGAGAAGCTTACGAGCTCAGTGTGTCTTTCTATGTGTGTGTGTTCAAAGATCTCTAAAGGTGCCCTGGACATCCCTTTTATAGGTCAAGTGAAGGGCCAGGTTACACAGAGAGAGGAAAAGAAGAAAGAGAAAAACGTGCTAAGGGGGGTCATCCCTCATCTTCCTCCTCAGGTGGGGCCAACCGACCCCTGTGGCGCTGTAGATGGTGAGGAGAGCGGTGCCATACCGCCGTCTTGTACGCCATTGTTGCCATGCTGGAGCCTACGTCGCCGGTCGTGGCCTCCCATCCCCCCGTACGGGCGGTATGTTTGACGGTACCCGCTGACCAGATCCATACCGAGAGTTGGCAGAACAGCGATGCACTATGGGGCAATACAGGGCCCCACGGTATGGTGTGTGGTTGGTGCGGGTCACATCGAGGCGTGCCCGCCTTCTCTGGGACATCGAAATCATGCCCTAGGAGTGACGTGGGCCCCAGTTGTGGGTCCCTCTCCCCGCCCGAGGGCTAGACGCCCCCGAGGGGCCAAGTGAAGTGGAGTCCTCACCCTTGGCGTCGGGCGAGGCAGAGATTTCCCCATGGGGTCAGGCGAGACGGAGCCCACTCCCTTTAGGGTCGAGCGAGGCGGAGACCCCGCCGAGGGGTTGGTTCGCTGCGGGGCTCCTACAGCCCTGGGCTGGCCTGGGTGGGAGTCCTGCTCAGGGGCAGGCCTGAGCCGTGGCGCTGCTTGCCTCTGTTAGCTGGGCCGAGGTTATCTCCTGCCATGTTGACGCTTCATCATGGGCCTTATTATTTATCCCCGACACCGTGCCACGGATTCATGGGCCCATGGGGAAGCTGGCGCCCCCTATAAAAGGAACCCCAGCCCTCCTCTAGAAGGCATCACAATTCAAGAGAAGAATAGTCCTCTAGAATAGGCTCTATTCTTTGTACATAGAAGATAGTGACTTAGAGAGTGAGGGAGGAGTTTAGAAGAAGTACCGGGTTTGTTGGTACTATCTCTACGACTTGTACCTTGGTGGATTCGGGGTATATTTGAGTCTGCATTCAAGACAACTCTGGTAATTTATTTATGATTTAAAGTAGTTTTGCGTTTTTGTGTTCATCAGGATCACGATTCGTTAGAGTGCTTTAATCCTTGGCTGCGGGGTTAAGGTAGTAATCGTTAGTATAAGCGTGGTGCATGCTTAGACTCTCGGCTACTCATGGATGCACCCTACGTTTCGGATTGTGTGGTAGATCAAAAGAGTGGCGGTCTTTTGATTATCTATAGTCCACCTCCCATTTGTAGGATTAGTAGGACTTGTGTTGTGACGAAGGAAGTCATACTCTATTTATGCTCTTTCTTAGTAATGTTCCTAGGTGAACACTAGAATACAACGCTAACTTAAGTTAGAATTTAAAAGTCTTAGAAGTCCTCTCTACACTATTGTCTATCCTTAACCTTGTTGCTATCCCTGGTTAAGTTAGTCCACTGTTAATCTAACATGTTTTCCTGTGGATACGATACCTGGAATACTCCCGGTGAAAAGCTTTAGTGATATCCGTGCGTTTGCGGATTTATCTGTGAACATAAGAAATACCAACACACACCACACTCTAATCTATGAAGACCTTTGAAGAATATTGAAATGCACGGCATCACCATTGGTGCCTCACTTGCTATTAAGCATAATAATAATAGGACATGGCTAATGTGCGGGCCGCGTGAAACGCACACCTCCTCGACCCCGCCCTCCTCGCTTTCTTCCTCCTCACGCGTCCGCCACCCACTGCCCACGGTGACCTCCTCCTTCCCCTCCCCCTCCCGCAACCTCCATGGCCATGGGCGCCCCCGTCCTGATCTAGCACGCGTGAGACTTTCTTTTTTATATATAAATGTTGGGCTGGACTTGGGCCCGGCCCACATGAACCTGTCCCAACCCTCCATGGCATTCGTGATGGGGGCGCCGAGCACCACGCCAACCACCCGACGACTTGGGCCTCGCCCCGTCCCACAGCCCACGGTAGCCCACCATCGCCCAACCCTCTTCCTCGAGCCGCCCTGCTGCCGCGACAGCCTCCTTCTACACCCCACCCCTCCCCGCCCTACTCCCGCCGCCGCCACGGCCATGCTCACCGGCGAGCCATGCCCGCTGAAAATAAATGTAAAGACTACTGTAAAATTGAACAAGACAACTCAGGGGAGTGTTTGGCAGGGCTTCTCCAAAGGAGCTTCGGAGCAGCCAGAGCCCTTTTGGAGGATGTGGCTCCTCCAAAACAGCTCTAGCTCCTTTGTTTTGCCTTATTTAAAACTAGGTACATGCATGTGCGTTGCGACGGACTGAAAGCCTCAATGTAGGCTGATATCATGTTTCAAAGGTGATATATTTATGTGATTCTATTAAATAACCATCTTAACCATTCATGATTATTGGATTATGATTCCAATATGCTAAACACGAATTGCAGCCTTGTACAACTATTATGCTAAACACTAATTGCAGCCTTGTACAACTATTCACATGTGATCCAATTATTTTCAAGGATAGTTAAAAAAGTATGTGCACTGGCATTGCCACAATTGTTAGTTCCGACCATAGGGTGTATGCTGTCATGAGTGAAGTGAGACCGAATTGTTCAAAACATGTATTGTTGACAACTCTATCAGTTCACTTTTGGACCACGTATTGTTTTTTATCCAATTGGTTCTCTTTCAAGTTCAACCAAAGGGTCACGACGTTAAGCTTCAACAGACTCATGGATTAACTCGAGAACTCAACATTTTAAGTATTTATCCGAAAAAATACATTCCAGAACCAAATCTTATGGTATTCATCCTTCGCTTTATATTGTTGTCTGTGTGGAGCATGCCTTAAAATAAACCACGCTTGCATTCTTCTAATTAATTTGTCTCTCGGCCAAAGCCAATCTATTGAATTTTAGAGCCATACAAGCATTTCATTACTACTCCCTCCATTGCACAACAGAAATCCAAAGCCATTATCCTTGCATAGAACACCGCACCAAGTCTAATAAAAAATGGATGACATTACCACTCCCTCCATTCCAGTGATCTTTCAATCTCTCTTCCAGTAATATCAGCAGAATGGTCAATTCTGTTGTGAGAATGTCCACCTTCCATGGCAAGGTGCAGGTTCCTATCTTCACCATGGTCGAATGAGGCACCCATGGAAATTATAACACGCTCTGAACCTTATGTGCAAACTAACTGAAAGACAGCACAAAGATTATTTATTAGCTAACAAATGTGAATTAACAACTGTACAAACGCAGGGAAGAATTTGTTCACAAGCGATGATTTGCTGTAAAATACATCGACACAACATCGAGGCAATTGAAAAACTACTATATGAATGGTGGATGCTAGAGCTTACCCTGACGTTCTCTTCATCGCATAGATAAGCCCCTGTAACAATATTTTTGGTCCTTCATAGGTGCATTAATGATCATATATGTGAATTTGAAACCAGGGATCACCTTTGGAATCACAATAATAATTTGTCGATGTTAAAAAAAGCTCCAGCTATTTGAATAGATTGATTCAGACAAATGGCTAATTAAAACACAACAACAAAAGATCACCGAGAGAAGTTACTGCTCACTGTAAGTCAAATTCACGTGGGAAAAGGAGAGATGGCATCCAATATGGAGCCACACATTTACTAAAATATCGAAAAATGAGAGGTTTTCAAGGATAACTTTGATGCCTAGCTATGCTATAAAACCTGGCTCAAGCTGATTACAATTACTCATGGATGGAAGAAAATGGTAGCATTATCACTGTAGCATCCTGCTCAGGAATACATACATTTCAAGAAGGGAGCAACAGTAGGTTGTCATTCTCTTTAAAAAAAACTCAATTCAATTTTACAACACAAATAAAATGATACCTAGATAATTATTTTTCTACCTTCAGATCTTTCACTCTTAAGGAACATAATGGGCCTTCTAACTGCCATGCTAGATCAGATCCGAATAGAAATAGCCAAATAGCTCAAGTCATGTTCGGTTGCTAGGTTTGGCACAGGATATAAAGGGAACAGAAGGGATGGACATACCTGTTGGGTGCTCATCGCCGGCGAATGGCCAGACGAAGACCCGGCATGCGGCGGCGATGCGGTCGCCCAGTCATCGCCACAAGAGAGACAAAAGAGCGCGTATTCGCCAATGACTCGAGTGGGCGAGCTTGCGGGCAAGGGTGATGGCTGGCGGCGGCGCGAGGCCGACGGCGAGGGCTCGTGAGGTCGAGGGCGCCGGGCGGCGGACGAATCGCGAGGGAGCGAGGCGAATGGCGAGGACTGCTGAGGAGAGGATTGATCTTTCCTTTTGTGCTGCAGCGAGGAACGGGGAAGACGGATCGATTGATTGGAGCCAGGATATTTGCGCGGAGGAGCGAGGGAGCGCCAGGATATTGTCGCGATGAAGCAAGGGGACAATTCACTTAGGTAATTTTTAGTTGTAGAAGAGTAGATAGACGGGGAAAAAAACGTTAGGTAGCACTCCTAGAAGCCCTACCACCCAATCACTCGATGGCCAAAGCACTGAGAGTTCAGTCCCTACTCAAGCAGTGGACAAAAATATGCTCACGTTAAACAAGGATCAATGTTGTCTTACTTGCAATTAACAAGAATGAATGGTAGAATACACGTACATGATGAAGCCTCAAATCAGCAGATTGCTAAACTGAAATGACACGAGAAACATAAACCTCACCCTACAGTACAGTACAACAAGCACTCGAGCTGAGTGCACCCTCCCTACATTCATCTCCAATCATAAGAATCAGCACGATGCGCTGATTATATATTGGTAAACATGCTATTGGATGGGCCCGAATCGGACCCAACCAGAGATGCTCCTGCCGTTGGCTGTTGCCCTGCTCAGCTCAGCTCTGTATCCTTTTACTGCTCAACCACCTCCCCTGCAGGAGTGCCAACAGAAGAGGCCCTCGCCTGTACCGCAGTTTGCCCCAAAGCGGTGAAACTTGGAGGCAGCTGGTACAGAGGGTGACTCCCCTCAGATTCACCCAGGTAGGCTTGCCCCAGACAGTAGCCTAGTGCCCGGGCAACAGGGACGGCTACTGCGTTCCCGACTTGAATATACCTATCGCCATCAGAGAAAGTACACATGTTCAGAGGCAAGGATTACAATGCAGCATGATCCTGCTTCTGATTTCAAGAGCTGTAACTGACTGATCAATAGCTTACTGCTGACAACTTTCAAGAGTGACTAGATCAGGTACAGGCAAGAGGAACTTACTTCTCCTTGATCGGGCCAAACAATCTGTAGTAATCAGGGAAGCCCTGTAACCTTGCGTTCTCCCGGACAGTCAGGACTCTTGCTTGAGTCGGATGCAATATAGCCTGTGGACAACATGTTCAATCAGGATCATATGCGGACAACACTAACATTAAATACAATTGCAGGGATTAGCATAAAGGGGTAGTTTGTACTGAAGCTGACCTGGTTGTGAGGCTCTGCTCTGGTTACAACTGTAGGAACTGTCTCGTCCCA
Organism: Miscanthus floridulus; assembly: GCF_019320115.1. Taxonomy (NCBI): domain Eukaryota; kingdom Viridiplantae; phylum Streptophyta; class Magnoliopsida; order Poales; family Poaceae; genus Miscanthus; species Miscanthus floridulus. The sequence goes on from NC_089586.1 coordinate 86,771,643, forward strand.
CCACAGGCGCCCAAATGGCCTCAAACATCATATGTAAGGACAAGTAACCAATAACCTACTTTTTTTTAAAAAAAAGGACCATTTTGCAACTTACTTGAGTGATTTGCCCTTGATGAATGACATTGCATAGTCAGGAACCTAGATAACAAAGATTTGTGCAAAATCTTAGCATGTCTTAACTATGAATCTTACAGTAGTTGAAGCATCTCATCAGTTATGAGTCTGAATATGTAACATAAATGTTGCGCTGTTATGGAAACAACAGCACAAAATAACACATACCAGTGGTTTTCCAGATGAAAGTTTCACACGCTTGATTTCTGGATCCCACTCAACAATATTGTTTGCTCCAACCTTGACACCCTTTAGGTCACGGAAGTTGGCTCTCTGTCATAGGAAAGAGTGATGATTGTTTCAGAAGGAGAAACAACAAAGGAAGGCACAACTGCTATCAAGCCACCAATCTTCTTGACAGGAATTTGCTGAACCCGCTCATAATCATCGTTGTTAAGCCGTAAGGGCTGGTGATCCAAGAGCTTGCCTTCATCTGGACCAGCCTCCTCACCAAAGGACCAATCCAACATGTCTGAAAGAATAAAACAGAGTGAATTTGCTGCGGTAGTAGCAAGGACCAATAAAAAAAGGTGGTTCTTCTAAAATTCATGGAGAAGCTCAACCAGTAAAGTTCACTGGGCCTTTTACCTTTACGACCAAGTCGAATGTAGCGTTGGAATTCTGTCTTGGGGGAACCACCATACTCCATTACATCGTTAGGTTGATAGTTTTCAACCTGCAGAGAAGAGTAAGATTGCGTGCACATTGAGAAATGTATGAACTTGACAAAACACTTGCCTTTGGTAAATCTGAAATTGCATCACCAAGAAGCAATGCTTTCTTCAGGGATGGTTTTTTTGTCTCATCATATGCAACCATACATTGCTGCAAACAAATTCAGTTGGTCAATAAATTTTACACATTGCAAAGGATTTCAAAGTAGTGAGTGCACTTACCGAAAAGGCATTAGGGGCTCCTCCACGTACTACAACGTCATATGTAGGCAGAGGATACTTAGGGAGCACCTAAATTGTCAAATACACCTGATTAGCCTGCAGTCAACAATGCAACATAAATCTAGCAAAGCATATAAAACAACAAGGTACAAAACAGACCATCAAAGAAAGAGCACCCCAGAGGAACACACGCATCCTGAACTGTGGCAGACCATAGCAGCCTGCTACCATCATTCCAAGGCGTGCTTGGTACTTCATAGCAACTAGGCAGCTCAAAGCATATTTTCCTAGGTAGCCATCAGCAAATTTCAGTATGTCCACAACATTTTCCATGAGAACATACTTGGGCTTCAAGTACGCCACAATATCCATGAAAGTCACTATTTGCTTGTTTTTCTCATCTTTAAGTGGCTCATCACGGTTTCTGAACCGATTAAACCCACTGATACCTTGACATGGTGGGTCTCCACAAATGACATCAACATCACCCTTTTTGAAAGAATAGATTGGTTAGATATCACCCAAAAAAATGGGGAGCTAAACAAACAAGGAGGAAAACCACACCCAGAGTAACACAGGAGAACTCGCCCCCGCGTCGCTCCCCCACGCGGGTGACACGGGCGGCCGCGCCCTCCCAAACCCTAGCAGCCGCCCCTTCCCTCCCCTCCCCCTGCCACGCCGCCGTCGGAGCTGGCCGCCGGCATGGCCACGCGGCTCGCCGGGATGGCGGTGGCGGGGCTCCCCCTCTCCTCGCGATTTGGTGGCGCAGGTGGCGGCGAGACGGCGGCTCTCCTCCCACTCGGGCTGTGTGGAGCCCGGCGGGGGCGTCCGCCGCGGCTGGTGGCGGCGCCAGCTGGTGTCCGGCTGGCGCATGGGGACGGCGGCGGATCCCATTCTCTCTCGCCCGTCCCTTCCTCCAGGCTTGGCGGCGGCGGCGGCATTGGCCAGGTTCGCTGGATCCAGTCCTGGGCGGCTGGATCCGGTGTCCATGCGGCCGGATTTGGAGCTCCGGCTCTCTCTCGAAGGGCCGGGGAGGGCGGTGGCTGGCCAAGGCGGAGGCGGCGGCGACAGCAAGGGGTGTCGGCACCGGTGCTCTTTTGCCAGTTCTGACGCCTCTGGGCAGGGGGCGACGCCCACGGGGGTGGGGCACGTGCAGCGTCGGCAGCACGTGCCAAGTGCCGGCGACGGCGGCCGGCTGAGGCGTTGGTCGTGCGGCGGTGTTTCGCGAGCAGCGGAGTCAGGTCCGGCTCCGCGTTGCCCGGCCGGAGGGGGGTGACGGCCGACGCAGCTGTGCGGCTGCTGCGTGTAGCCGGCGCGTCGAGGCCCCTCTGAAGGGGTAACTGTGGAGCGGCAGGACAACAGTGATGGCAGTGATGGTTGGCAAGGGGCCTTGCTTCTTGGCCCGACGTTCGTGCTTGAGGACTCCTTAGGCGAAAGCCTAGCGACGGCGACACCTGTGGGTGCCGCTTTCCCTGTTGGGGGCGTCGTGTATCCCCTCTAGCACTATCATCCAAGGGTGAAAGCCCGGTCCACTTTGGACGTGCGATGGTGGCGCCATCGGCGTTGCTACCTTCCTGAAGGCGTCGCGTTTGGATTTCGTCGTGGCCTCGATGTCTCCTCGGTGATTGTTCTTCGATTCTTGGCGCCTCGATGACGCGTGGAGGCGGGTCTTGCTGCGAGAAGTCAAAGCTGCTGTGTCAGGGACGTGGCTCGGCAACGATGACACGCGGCGAGCCCCCACCTTCATCGTTGGCTGGGGTCTGCTAGGGGTCGGCAAGCGCTGGAGGCGAGGCGTGTGGCCGTGATTGGAAGTCGGAGCTGCTCTTTGCGGGGTGCTTGAGCTTGGCAACGATGACCGGTGGCGGCCGCTTGCTTCGGGCTCGTTGTGGGTGGCTTGTGTGTGGGCTGCCATGAGAAGTCGGAGCTGCGGGCGTCTTCGGCCATGCTCGGCAACGATGACCCATGGTAGTGTGCCGTGTTAGTGCTCAGCTGCGTCGTGTGGGTTGGTTAGCCTATCGGGTGCGCTTTTTGGCATCCCGTTGGCTAGCCCTCTTGTACATAAATTCTTTCTTTCTTAATTGAGCGGCAGAGCTCCTGTCTTTGTTTCAAAAAAAAACACCCAACTAAATACTCACAGGCAGCGGGAGAATTTTTCTTCTGTGCCCTTCTCGTACAAATTCTCTAATTTTCAGTGGGCAGTCACTGGTTTGTGGAACAAGGATTAGAGTGCAAATAGATGTACAAGGCAACAAGCAGATGACATACCAAATACTAACCTCAGGTTATCAATCGGCTCCCATGTATCCTCTTCAGGACCATATCCTTCCCACTGGACCTGCAGAAATCTAGCATTACAACAAAATACACAGAAATATCCATTGCTTGAAAAGCTTAGTTTTTTTGTATATTGCCATAGTAATTGAACTTCTTTTCTTGGAATCAAGTACAGATGAACAGATAACGCTTAAGTACCTTAAAATAGATGCCGTTTTTCCTTCCACTGCCACCATAGCATATCCCAATAAGCTTCTCTACAACAAATTCGTCCTTGTCAAGAGGGCTGCCTTCATCCTCTTGATCCTCTGAACCTGCTAAATTCAAATCCACGTCTTGATGGACATATTTCTCACATAGGACTGCCCATTCCTTAAGGAGAGCAAGAAACTCATCAGCTTTCTCATTTCGCACCTACATTCAAAGATCCAAAGGAACATTGTGAGAGCAGCTGGACAGAACAGATGGAATCCAAGATGCAGTTTACTATTCATACCTCAGTCTGTGGATGATTGTACTTTAAACTTTGGCACGCAAAACTGTTAAGGTCAACAGCCCATCGCTGCAATCATAGCCAGAACAGCAGAATTAGTGCTGAGATCATGAACATATTCTATCCAACAGATAACTAGGTAGAAGATTACAGTTTCAAGTTTCAAGCCAGAAAGAGCTGCACCCAAGCAAAGACCAGTGGACATGCCCCCACAGCCAGAATACAGATCAAGAAGGGTTGCTGTCCTCTCTGGCATACTAGATGACGTCTCCAAATCCACATCATCATCAGAAATACCCGAAGCGGTTTCACTGCCTGACTGCCCATTTTCTAGTAGAAAAACAAGTGTCAGGGTTTGTAAAAAAACATACACATTTAACAAGTGTCAAAGTTAGTCACTGTAGACTGTTCAAACCAGTTTTAGTTATTTAGCTACATACACCGACCATTGCACTCACAAGCCTAAGCTGATAAGCAAATGTGTTAAATTCAGTTATATTTAACACCTATCACATGGAAGCTCCCCCTCACGTGAAATAGAAGGAGATAACAAATCACAGTAAGCCGTTGGCTCCCACTATTATTCTCTACATTAAGTCTTGGCTCTTGCATGCAAATTGCTTGTGAGATGTCTGTAAGTTTTTGGTGATATTAATCATGTCATTTGCCTATAGCCATTCCCTTTGTTGTCGGTGTACTGTCAGAAATTTACTAAGCCAGAACAAAGAAAAAACATTTTGATTCTTTGATGCAAACTGACCGTCCAATTTATAACTTCTAGCATGATTTGATGACATTAGAAATTCGTTGAGCCCGACCAAAGCATTTTTTTTATTAACTGATGCTAAAGGACTACCCAAATTCCATGTTCGCAGCATTGTCTTTTGTGATAATCCAATGGTACTCCACGTGCTAATATTTGATATGTTTCAATTTTGTGCACATGACATTTAGAGCTAATTTAAGATCAGATAGTGATGTATTTTGAAATAAAATAAATTTCCCTTGGTTTTTCATTGACTTGCTTGAGTTCTAGAAGATATATTGATAAATTTCACAAAGCATGTTACATTAACTGCTTGGCTCAAATAACTTTAAACACATTAGGAAATGTTTCGTACGTTTTTAATCTGAAAATCTCGCTACATCTAAATTTGTTCGTGTTTTGTGTTAGAGAAAATTTCTTTTTTCTTTTTACTTTGCGACTGGACCATCTTAGGATCATACTGCAACCACTATTATCCTGTCCATGCTAGCATCAATTGGTAATTGACACTATGCTACTTGAGACAGGTACCTGTGGTTCTTGTCTTTGCATTATGGTCTAGCTTCATATATGTACCTTTCCCATTATCGTTTATGTATGCTTTTGTTGATATGAAGTTATGAACATGACCACATGATTACATTGCTTGTTGATGTACTGCAAATATAAGCTGGCATCTTTTGTCGCTTCTTTATAGTTCCTGTTATGGCAATGTCACTTCTGAATGTTTACAAGGCTTGTAACGTTGAGCAGATGTACACTCGGTCAGTTCGAGTGCATGTCGAACCCTTGACCTCTATCTTTCTTAATAAATAGTATTATGATTTTAAAGACTAAAGTGCTTGGATTATTCTTCTTGTTCCTGTGTTCACACTGTTACTCTGTCAGCCTAAATGTGAAGCAATTTTCATAGAAAGTAAACTCGTTGGGTCAGCAAATGCAGATCATGGTCAAGTGGAACTTTTGATAACCTTTTGGAGCCTTTTCTTTTAAAGCTGATAGTAGAGTTGGCATTTAGAAAAGAATTGTTATAAGCCCAATGATTGGAACATGTTTTAGGAAGAAGAGTATGGAGAGTTGAACAGACAACATTGGATACATATACTAATGGGAGTGGCATAGATCTCTTCACATTTTGCTAATATATAACCTCTATATATTCCTTGCTGATTAGAGAGGATGTCAGAAACTTAGAACTGAATGTGTTTTCATCATCATTTAAAGAAAGACTAAGAGATGATTTTCACTTTGAAGGATTTACTCCTTGCCATTTGTTTTAACTATTATTGTCACCCGAATGAGTCCCTTAATATATCAATCTGTTGCTGGTTGCTGCAGAACTTTGATTAACATTAGAAAGGCATGGGAAGTGTTTGTCAAGAGTCCTTATTGTTTATACATGTGTTGCTTATAACTAATAAATATATTAAAATATATAACCAAGTAGTTGTAGTTGTTCCTTGCTCTAATGCTCTTAGATCTGAAAACTTGAAGATGAACTCCATATAAACTAGCTTGAGCAAACAACTTCACATGAAAAATCAAAGGTATTTTTACATGGGTCCTTTTTACATTTGGGATATTTTATATGTTTCATTTATGTATGGAGCAAGCTAATAATATGAGGAGAGATAGAGGAAGACCGAAATTGACATGGGGGAGGCAATAAAAAGAGATTTGCAAGCTTGAGATATACCTAGAGATCTATGTTTGAATAGGAGTGCTTGGAAAGCAGCTATTGAAGTGCCTGAACCGTGATTTGGGACTTTTGATGGGTTTCAACTCTAGCCTATCCCAACTTGCTTGGGACTGAAAGGCTATGTTGTTGTTGTTGTATTTATGTATGGAGCAATTGGTATTGGATTTGATGATTTTACCGTGAAACTTCCCGAGGAACCAGTAACTAACTGAAGCAACATTGAGATAAAATAGGCAGATGGAAGCGAAACCCTGATTGACTGTATGTACAGTAACTACCCTGATTGACTGGAATTCCTCCTTTGAGTGAAATCTCCACTCTAATTTCTCATTTATGAATGGAATTTTCTAGATAGAGTGATAGACACGTGCGCTTGCATGTAAAGTGAAATCATCACACAAGAGTAATCGCCTGTGAATAAAAAGAGTAATGGTTCCCTTCCATAGTGCCGTGTCATTTCAAAATTAGATTTTGTGCACAATATAATTTTACACAAATATTATCTCTACCCAAGATCATATTATATATACAAAAAAATGTATTGGCGGCGACAAGCGAACATGGGTAACGTGATGTGTTGAATTGTCGGCCCATTACTAAATTCTGACCCAAACATATGGAAAACGGCCCAAATAGCTACGGTTATTTTCCTTTTTTACTATTATCCGTACTGTCGCCACAAGCTTCGGACAACGGGACAAGTCACAAGTTGGTGGTGCTGTTGATTCGGCCTGTTCGGCAGGCCGTAAACGATCGTGGATTATTTACGGCTGGCTGGTTTTGTGTGAGAGAAAAATATTGTTCTGGCTGGAAATTTACGATCATTTACGACCAAGCGAACAGGCTGTACAAAGTATACAATGATCCTGAAACATAGTTGGACTAATTAATAGGTGCCCCTGAAATTTTTAGCTGAGAATCAAGCACATCACAACTAACTCTTAGATAGCTAAATTGTAGTGACTGCTAGTGATTTTTAGTTTGAAATAATAACTAGTTCTAAACTAATCAAAACAGGCTCTCAAGTTGTGTGAGCTTAAGCATTGATTAGATGGATTGTCAGGTTATTTCTCCATCAACCAGTCATGTTTCTCTTCTTTCTTTCTTTCTTTCTTTCTCCTTTTTGCTACGTACGTCTCATGTTCTCATGGCTACATAATCCTATTCACGCCTTGGCTCAACGAATTGCATGTTAATCCTTGGCTCTTTTTGAAAAGGGTCAAATTTGTTTGTAGAACATGTCCCACGCGAAAATGCGACGGATTTCGCTACCTCTGGCAGTGGGAGTGCAGCATGGAAAGGGCCATGCATATAACAAAAAATAACAATTAGCCGATTACCCGAACGTCCAATTCGAAGAGACGAAGACCAACCGTTTGAACGATCAACTCTAGCACGAATGTGAATGTGCGTGTATATATGTACGAAAAACCGTGTCTGTCTAGTCAACACTCAACACATACGTCTAGAGGCTTCGAAAAAGACCACTTTGTTCGGGAGCATCCTTTTCCGCCACCCGTTGCTTTTCTAAGAAAGTAAGAATGTGGTTTGGTGCGCTTCGATTTGATCCCTTCAAAAGCTCTGCATTTGCACACGAATACGCGATGGCTGGGCTTGCCGGCTTGCGCTACAAAAAGACAAAAGTGCAACATGCGCCATCAACGTCGGGGCCGGACGCGTCGTCGCAGACTTGCAGTTGCAAACGCCTGCGGCCGCACGCACGTTGGCTGGCGGGTGGAGAAACGCGAGCGCGACTGCGAGCCAGCCGACGACAGCCTATTCGTTTAGCTATGGCTTGTCGTAAACGATCGTAAATTTTCAGCTGAAACAGTATTTTTCTCTCACACAAATTAGCCAGCAGTACTTCTTCACGAACCAGCAATGATACGAACCAGCCAACCGAACAGGCTGTCGCGCCGCCCCGCGAAGCGCGCGCACGCCTGGCCCGGTCGCACTGGACCCGCCGCACCGCCTGTCGGTCACCGACACACGGGCCCCGCGGGGGCGGCCCATCGCGCCCGGTCCACCGGCGGCGAGGGTCCGAGTCCACGCCACGCGCGCGAGACCAAAGCCCGGTCGCGTCGCAGCCCGCAACTGCTACGCGGCGCGCGCGCCACCGCCGCTGGGAAAAAGAAAAGAACGAGGCGAGCACGACGGGGGGCCCACCCGGGACCGCGCCGGCCCGCGGGGCCCGCGATAGCGGCATGCACGTAGAGAGCCGGGGGGGGCCACAACATGGGCGTCATGTGGACGTGCGGGTGCGGCTCGTCTCGTCGCCGGCGCTCGGCGTAGCCAAGCTGGGCCATCTGGCGTGAGCTGTACCTGTACAAATTTTCTGCGTATACCCAAAAATCTTGTACGTATACTCTTTTCTCTGGGTTTTGGGGACCTCCTTTTCCAGGAAGTGTTTTTTCCGTGGACGCTTTTCACATCCTCCCCCCTGACCATGATCAAGAACACCCTCTTTCCAGCTGGTCCCCCTGTGCTGTGGCTTATCTCGTGTGAGGATGGAAATCTCGTCGCGTATTTTCCGGCTGCAAGGAATAGTGTATGATATAAGCCATGTTCGGCTACGATCGTATACGATCGTGCAGGCGGTTCGGCTGGCCTAAAAAATAAGCAAAAATACTATTTCGGCTGAATTGTTGTGAGAAAAATACTGTTCTGACTGGAAGACACTATTCATGTGAAATGTCACCAGCCCAGCCTTATTACTGCTGGCTGGTTTGGTGTGAGAGAAAAATACTATTCTAACTGAAAATTTACGATCATTTACGACAAGCGAACAGATTAACGGTGGTTGTGGCAGAGAGGCGGGCAGCGCCATGTTTAGTTCTTTTTGGAAATGATAGTTAGAGTGACTACTTTGATATACGCGGCAATTGGAGAGGTTGGCAGTTGGAGATTGATACGCGGCAGTTATGGCGCTGATATGATAATGTCTGCAGGAGACGACGCGAGTATACGACTATTAAGAACTTGCATCCTGCCAGTCAAATGTTTGGTTCAATAAATTATTACGCTTCTTTATGATCTTGAAGCACCAGCTGCAAAAAGATTTTAGAGTTAAATGCATGGGTCCCTGAACTTGTCGAGGGGTGTCACTTAGATCTATAAATTTGAAAAATGCATTTCTGTGACACTGAACTTGAAAAGTGCTGCACCATAGGTCCATATCGGACACATGAACAATTTATCCAACGTGGCATTGCCACTGTGGCGCTGACTATGTCTAGCACTTTGCATTTAACCTCTTATCTTTTTTATTTCTTTTTTTTCTCTCCCTCTTCTTTCTTCTCTGTGAGACTCAAACCTGCCGATGCAATTGGCCGTCACTGCCGTAGCCATTCACCGTCGTATCCATTCTCTGTGAGCACCTCGGGGTCACGGCAGATCCTGGCCGTCGCCTCCGCGGGCAGCATCACCACCACGTCCCGTGCCTTGCCGCCCTCGGCCGCGGGCAGGACGAGCACCAGCCCCTCGCCGACGGCCCTGCCCACGCGGCATCGACGCGCACGTTGGGGGCACCCCGGCCTCAAACTCCGCACCATATATGAGCACGTGGTCCAGCGCCGCGCACGTCAGCACGCCCTCCTGCTGCTGCTATCGCGCGTGGAGCCACTCCAGGGCACTCCACAGCTTGTCCTTCGGCACGCCGGCGACGTGGCGGTCCAGCGCCACGGCCACGACGGGCAGCCTGGACACGAGGTCGGCGCGCGCGCGTGTCAAGTGGGAGCTGCCATAGTAGCCCAACAGCAGCGGCGCGTACATCCGCTTGCGGAAGTCTAGCGCCAGCGTGACAATCCGCTCCCTATCGGCGGCGCCGGTGATCTAAAGCCAGAAGAGCGCGGCGAGCGCCGCAAACGGGGTGAATAGATCCTTCCTCCTCTTCCAACATACTCCGTCCTCTACCCAGCCGCAGCCGCCGTCGCAGGTGTGTTCGTCCTCGTCATCCTCGTTCCATCGGTGGCCAAGGAGAGGGCGAACGCCGAGTTCATCTTCACCCACATGAACACCAACAACGGCATGGGCATCCATAGCAAGGCCTACATCCTCGCCGTTGGGCTGCTCATGAGCCAGTACTCCAGCATCGGCTACGACACCTCTGCTCACATGGTGAACTGAACACACGCCGCCGTCGTGGAGTGACGCCGGTCGGCCGGCCGTCCACCACACGTTCATCTTTGTTCTCTGATGACCATCTGAACTGAACGAGCACGATCGCATGCAGACGGAGGAGACGAAGAAGGCGGACTGGAACGGGCCGATGGGGATCGTCTACTCGGTCTCTCTGTCCAGCGTGTTCGGATGGATCTACCTGCTGGCTCTCATGTCGGTGGTGACCGACATCCCGTACCTACTGGACACCGGCAATGACGCCGGCGGGTATGCCATTGCTCAGGCCCTGTACGCCACCTTCCACCGGAGGTACAACACCAGCGTCGGCGGCATCGCCTGCTTGGTCATCATCATCGTCGCCGTCTTCCTCTACGGCACAGCCTATGTCACCAGCAACTCCAGGATGGGCTATGCCTTCTCTAGGGATGGGGCGATGCCATTCTCGCATGTCCTGTATGCCACTTCAACGTCGTCTAGCTCTCCGTGCCCATGGCGTTCGTCATGGCCCTCATGGTGTGCATGCGCTCTCATCTCTCAACTTCTCAAGTACGTGTCTACCATGCATGTGACCGTGTGATTTCTCTTCATTCCTGATCGACACGTACAGTCGCTGGGGAGCCAGGTGGCATTCCAGGCCATGGTGTTGAAAGGTCCTAATATGGCTAGAGGAGGGTGAATAGCCTATTTAAAAATCTACAAAGTAACTAGAGCAATTTGATTAGTATGACAAATAGCATAATGCAAACTTGCTCTAGCTCTACAAGGGTTGCAAGCCACCTATCCAATAATTCTAGTTGCAATGATTACTTAGGCACCCAAACTTGCTATGTAACTACTCACTAAGAGCTCTCAAACTTGCTACTCTAAAGAGCTCAACTAGATGAATATAAATAGGTGAGTAGGGTGATTATACTGCTGTGTAGGGGATGAACCAATCACAAGATGAAGATTAAGCCAATCACCGGGAGAATGCAAATGACAAGAGACAATCGATTTTTCTCCTGATGTTCACGTGCTTGCCAACACGCTAGTCCCCGTTGTGTCGACCAACACTTAGTGGTTCAGCGGCTAAGAGGTGTTTCACAAACCTTGTCCACATGATAGGACACCGCAAGAACCGACCCATAAGTAAGGTAACTCAATGACATGAGCAATTTACTAGAGTTACCTTTTGGTACTCCGCCAGGGAAGGTACAACTCCCCTTACAATCACCGAAGACGGCCATGAACAATCACCAACTCATGCCGATCCTCCACCGCTGCACCGAGCCGTCTAGGTGGTGGCAACCACCAAGAGTAACAAGCGAAATCCGTAGCGCAACACGAATACCAAGTGCCTCTAGATGCAATCACTCAAGCAATGCACTTGGATTCTCTCCCAATCTCACAAAGATGATGAATCAATGATGGAGATGAGTGGGAGTGCTTTTGCTAAGCTCACAAGGTTGCTATGTCAATAAAAATGTGCAAGAGTTAGAGCTACAACTGGCCATGGGGCTTAAATAGAAGCCCCCATGGAATAGAGCCGTTATACCCCTTCACTGGGCAAAACGCGCTCTGACCGGATGCTCCGGTCATACTGACCAGACCCTGGACTCAGTGTCCGGTCCACTGATTTATGCCACGTGTCACTCTGAGTTAAAACTGAACCGTCAGATCACAACGGCTAAGTGCTGACCGGACGCTCTGGCTAAACTGACCGGACGCTGGAGCCTCAGCGTTCGGTCGAGTACAGTAAGGGTCCAAATCCGTTTTTCCTTGACCGGACACGTCCGGTCCATCTCGACCGGACACAGCCCAGCGTCCGGTGGTATACCCTAGCTACTATACCGCCAAGTCAGCGCGACCGGACGCAGGTAGTCAGCGTCCGGTGCATTTAGATCCAGCGTCCGGTCACTTGATCGACGCTGGCATCTCCTCTGTCTTCTTCACCCTTGCTCAAATGTGCTAACCACTAAGTGTATCACCTTGTGCACATGTGTTAGCATATTTTCACAAATGTTTTCAAGGGTGTTAGCACTCCACTAGATCCTAAAATGCATATGCAATGAATTAGAGCATCTAGTGGCACTTTGATAACCGCATTTCGATACGAGTTTTACTCCTCTTAATAGTACGACTATCTATCTTAAATGTGATCACACTCACTAAGTGTCTTGATCACTAAAACAAAATGGCTCCTATATTTTATACCTTTGCCTTGAGCCTTTTGTTTTTTTTTCTTTCTTCTTTTCCAAGTTTAAGCATTTGACCATCACCATGCCATCACCATTGTCATGATCTTCGCCATTGCTTCATCACTTGGAGTAGTGCTACCTATCTCATAATCATCTTTGATAAACTAGGTTAGCACTTAGGGTTTCATCAATTAACTAAAACCAAACTAGAGCTTTCAATCTCCCCCTTTTTGGTAATTGATGACAACCCTTATACAAAGATATGAATTAAAGTACATTTGAATCCACGTTGCTTGCCCAAGCATATTTACCATGTGTAAAGAATATGGGCAAGTTTCATGAACTCCATATGATAGAGATTGCTCCCCCTACATATGTGCTAAGAGTTTGGATTGAAGCTTTGCACATATGATTAGATAGGAAATATAGGAGATAATTTCTACCAAATGATGCTAAGGTATAAGAGATGGACCTTTGAAGCGTGATACCAATCAAAGTACACCATTATACCATCCTTAGCACCATTAGTGACTAGACATACACAAAAACTAGAATACCCCATGAGATCAATATTACAAATAAGGATCTAGTTTCCATAGAATGAACATAGGTCTAGTTACTTTAGCCTATGCATGCTAGTTTTCCATTTCAATATTCAAACCTACAACTAGCATACACCATACAAGCATGGATATTAAAAATTTATGCCATGCAAGCAACCATATGTAATGCACATACAAATTTACCATATGAGTTCATGAGATTGCTTCCCCTATTTGTATGCTCAAAATTTTAATTGATCCCCTTTCTTTGTCATATATTATCTCTCCCCCTTTGTTTCACTATCTTTGTATACAATTTCTCCCCCTTTGTCATTAATGACCATAAAGGCTTAAAGTATAGATAGGGTAGGATTATTAATGTTAACAATTTGCCCAAAAGGTGGCCTCAAATTATGGATATGTTGGGGTGAAACCATGTGAAATAAGAATTATTTTCCCAATTTGGTTCAATCTAGATTACTTGTAAAAGATATTTAACTCGGTTTGATCCAAGGACAAGCTTCTTCACACCTCAAAATAAGGATTATCTTGTACCATGTTGAGTTAAACACTTATAGCTCATTTTCTAAATTAAACACTAGGTTTACAAGCCCACAAACATGTCATATGCTACCACTAGATCATTTCAAACATATAAGTAATAGTGGTACCATATAAGCATCAAATTCATTTGATTTTCATGAATGAGCCTAGGACATGATAGGAGTGACTAGATGCACTAAACAAGTCCTTAGCAATGGATGGACGGCATGTCAATCAACTTTACCTTGCTTTGCTCGAAGGAGAGGCATATCATATAGTGGGGGTGCATCAACACATATTGGAGAAGTCAAGTATGTTCAATTCATTCCTTAGCTTGCAAAACCTCTTTTCATCAAGTGGCTTGGTGAATATATCAGCAAGTTGATCTTCGGTGCCCACACTCTCTATGCAAATGTCCCCTTTTTGTTGGTGATCTCTTATGAAGCGATTACGGACATCTATATGCTTTGTTCTTGAGTGTTGAACCGGGTTGTTGGTGAGCTTTACGATACTTTCATTGTCACATAGCAATGGCACTTGCTTGAACTTGATTCTAAAGTCACTCAAGGTAGCCTTCATCCAAAGTAATTGAGCACAACAACTACCGGCCGAAATGTACTCCGCTTCAACGGTTGAAAGTGCTACACTATTTTTCTTCTTTGATGACCAAGACACAAGTGATCTTCCAAATAGTTGACATGTGCCCAATGTGCTCTTTCTCTCAACTTTGCATCCCGCATAATCGGAGTCCGAATATCCAATCAACTCAAATCTTGCTCCTTCGGGATACCATAATCCAACATGTTGTGTATGCTTCAAGTACCTCAATATTCTCTTAGTTGCCTTCAAATGACTTTCTCTTGGTGAGGCTTGAAATCTAGCACACATACATACACTAAACATCACATCCGGCCTTGATGCGGTCATATAGAGTAGGCTTCCAATCATAGACCGATACATCTTTTGATCCACCATGTTGCCACTAGCATCACTGTCCAAGCTTCCACTTGTCCCCATTGGTGTACTAATAGTTTTAGCATCATTCATTTCAAACTTCTTGAGCATGTCCTTGATATACTTGCCTTGACTCATAAATGTGCCATTCTTCATTTGTTTGATTTGAAGACCAAGGAAGTAACTAAGCTCTCCAATCATAGACATCTCAAACTCACTTGCCATCATCTTGCCAAACTCCTCACAAAATTCTTGATTTATTGATCCAAAGATGATATCATCAACATAGATTTGCATTACAAACAAGTCATTTCTAAGCTTCTTGGTGAAGAGAGTGGTGTCAACCTTTCCCATCTTGAATCCCTTAGAGAGTAGAAAATCCCTCAATCTCTCATACCATGCTCTAGGTGCTTGTTTCAATCCATACAAAGCCTTTCTCAACTTGTAGACATGGTTGGGTTTCTTCTCATCTTCAAAACCGGGAGGTTGCTCAACATACACAAGCTCATTAAGGTACCCATTTAGAAATGCACTTTTCACATCCATTTGGTACAACTTGATGTTGTAGGCACAAGCATAAGTAGCAAGATCCTAATTGCTTCCAATCTTACAACCGGGGCATATGTTTCTCCAAAGTCAAAACCTTCAACTTGAGTGTAACCTTGAGCCACTAATCTTGCTTTGTTCCTTATTACTATCCCATCTTGATCTTGCTTATTTTAAAAGACCCACTTGGTTCTAATCACATATGATCCTTAGGCCTCTCAACTAAATCCCATACTTGATTTCTTGTGAAGTTGTTTAGCTCTTCATGCATAGCATTGATCCAATCAACATCCCTTAAAGCTTTATCTATCTTCTTGGGTTCAATGGATGACACAAATGAGAAATACTCACAAAATGAGGCCAATCTTGATCTTGTTTGCACACCTCTTGAAATATCACCAATGATAGTGTCCAATGGATGATCTCTTGCAACATTGGTTGGTTGAAGCACTTGCACTTGATTGCTAGCATTTGATTGATCACTTGGTTGAGATGATGAACTAGCCATTTGTTGATTTTGCACATTGCCATTACTAGTGCTTGCTTGGATTTGATCATGAGAACCACTAGCTTGCACATTTGAGTTAGAGAGCACTTGATTCTTGTCATCTTCAACATCAATCACCTCTCTAGGCCTTAACTCACCAATGTCCATGTTATTCATTGTATTGACCAATTGAGTGCCTTTTACATCATCTAGATTCTCATCTTCCTCTTGGGAACCATTTGTTTTATTAAACTCCACATCATGAACCTCCTCTAGAGTACCACTAGCCAAATTCCAAACTCTATAAGCCTTGCTAGTAGTGGAGTAACCAAGCAAGAAACCTTCATCACATTTCTTTTCAAACTTGCTCAATCTAGTGCCTTTCTTCAATATATAGCATTTACAACCAAAGACCCAAAAGTATGCTATGTTGGGCTTTCTTCCATTCAATAGCTCATAAGGTGTCTTTTCCATTATGGGGTGACAATAGAGTCGGTTGCTATAGTAGTAAGTCGTGTTGATTGCTTCGGCCCAAAATGAATGACTCGCATTGTACTCACTCATCATTGATCTTGCCATATCAATCAAGGTTCTATTCTTTCTTTTAACTAGCCCATTTGATTGAGGAGTGTACTTGGCCGAGAATTGATGTCTAATTCCAAATTCACCACATAACTCATTAATTCTAGTGTTCTTGAACTCACTTCCATTATCACTTCTAATTTTCTTGATTGTTGTTTCAAACTCATTGTGAATACTCTTGACAAAAGATTTGAATGTTGCAAACACATCACTCTTGTCACCAAGAAAGAATACCCATGTGTATCTAGTGAAATCATCCACAATCATAAATCCATATTTATTTTCTCCAATGCTAGTGTATGTGGTTGGTCCAAATAAGTCCATGTGCATTAACTCAAATGCCTTAGATGTGCTCATCATACTCTTCTTAGGATGTGTGTTACCAACTTGCTTTCTGGCTTGACATGCACTACATAGCTTATCTTTCTCAAAAGTGACATCTTTCAAGCATCTAACTAAGTCATGCTTGATTAACTTGTTTAATTATTTCATTCCAACATGACCAAGCCTTCTATGCCATAACCAACCCTGCTAGATTTAGTGGTCAAACATGTTGTCAATTGTGCTTCTCTAGCATTGAAATCAACTAAGTATAGATTCTCATATCTAAATCCTTTGAATATCAAGTTAGAGCCATCTACACTTATGATCTCTACATCATCCACACCAAATATGCACTTGAAACCAAGATCACACAATTGAGCTACCGACAAAAGGTTGAAGTTCAAGCTCTCTACTAGTAGCACATTGGAAATGCTCAAGTCATTGGATATTGCAATCTTACCAAGCCCTTTGACCTTGCCTTTGCCAATGTCACTGTAACACCTCGGGTGTTTAAATATTAAAATCTGACATGTCATCATATGCATTGCAAAGCATTTAGCAGCGGTGAGAACTTTGATGTGCATTTACTAAAACAAGTTTACTTTATGTTGTACTAGTGGTGGGGCGCGCACTTTTGCACGCCCGTGCGGTCAAAATTCTGAGAAAACTGAGGCGCGACAGCAAAGACTTTAATCTGGGTGTGGTAGCATTACGACAGTAGATAAGTATTATTCTAAGTATTGAAATAGATAGCCACATAAGTTTAGTCCGCAGCCACATCGTTGTACCTTAAGAATGCTCATCGTGATACATTCAATAGGCTGGAAAGGAAGCAAGTAAGTTTACGTCTTTTAACTAACCATAGATGGTGGTGCAATGGCCTGGATATCACACAATTAGGGCTTAGGCGTACGGTACTTGCAATGCAAGAATATCAAACATGTATGATCTGTCCCTGGTTTCGTGGATCGTTCGTACAGAATATCTATTGTGCTGTTTTTTTGTGTGTTTTCCCATGAGTACACGCAGCAGAATGTTTGGGCGATGCAGCTGCTGGCTGTGGCCTGCCTCTCCTTGGCTTCCATGGTGGAGGAGACACTCGTGTCCTCCCTCCTGGACCTATAGGAAAGCAAATAGGAAGTTCTCTTAGCAAGCTGTGATCAGCGGGTACGTTAAATTATTGATGAATGGATGCCAATACTGAAATGCAAAAAATAGGACTGGGTACTATTATTTGTTTGCAAACTAAATTGAAGAATAATGTGCGCACGGTAAACCTAGATTGTAATGAAATATCATATCATGGTGAAATCATGTTAACAGTGGGTAAAGCTGGTCAGAGTTAAATGTACCTATTATCCTAAACTCAGTTGATATATATTCCTCTTAAATCTAAAAAATAGAACACAAGGAAAAGCGTTGAATCTCAAAAAATATAGGAATCGAATCCTAACACGGATCATGATACGTTTCTCAATCTCTTACTGGACGAGGCACTCAAAAAATTGTGACATGGTATGTTTGTGGAAGAACCATTGAAAAACTCAAATTGGCAGAGCACTTGTCCACGAAAAGGATCATGGCACTATATGTAAGATTAATAAAAAGAAATGAGCATGTACTATGAGAACCTAACATCAAAGAAACAGGATACCTTAGAATGAGCTACAAATATCATCAACCCGAGATCCTGATAAGGGAAAGAACCTGCATATCAGCAGCCATGAATAGGATCAGGCCACTATATTTAGTCCAGGGAACACAGTTGTTAATGCACCATTTAATGGTACAAAATTGATGGAAATGCATACCACTTTTTATCTGTACAGGTACCTTTAGTTATCTAATAGAAAGCAGAGGTAGAACCATAATGCAACTATTCCATAGAAGCACACACACGTTTCATTTCAGGATTTTTCAATTTGATACCGACAAAACCTCCAGCACCACCTTGCTCTAAAAAAGCTACACCCTGAATTCGCTTTAGGCCCAACGTATTAAAGGCATATAATAATCAATGGAGGATATGACAGCTGTAGCATTAGGAGGGAAGACATTCAGAGATCTAGAAAAAAGATTCATAGATACCTGAGGTCTCCATCAGCTTCCTCACTGCCTCTTGTTTCTCTAAAAAAATAGAGTGTACCACCATGTTAACAAATTACTGGAAGCAAGATACAAGGCTAGCTTATGTAAACTTAAAATGTAATCTTCTCAGAAACACAGGAAAGGGAGATGGAGGGGAAAGTAGCTAGGGGGCATCAGACAGAGACCTGGATTCAGAAGGGTTGCATTCATGGGACTGCTTGAATCATAGCTGTAGTTCCCCTCGCCAATTTGCTGCCTTGTTTGAGGGATGTGAGAAACATGAGCGTCAAAGTTTAGACATGGTAAAATGACAGGAAATTTATAAGGGAAAATATTTATTGAGTTTCTATTTTTTAATACCCAAACAACTCAACTGAGATACTACATGAAATAGAGGAGCAATATGAATTGGAGGTTACCTTGTTTGGTAAATGTGAACTGAAGCACTCCAATTATACTTTTCCCAGTCGCATTTGTTGGCCATAAAAAACAAAAGGAACTATTAGGCTAGGTAAAATTACGGATAGAAAGACTAATGGAATTAGGGATCAATATGATATATCATGTGCAACTAAATAAAATATCATGGTCGTAAGAGTGCTGACACATACGAGAGAGAAATCCATAAGCTTAGTTGAGTTGGTCTACTTTCATTGGTGTAGGTCTATATCAAGGCATACAAAACTTCACATTGTTGTTGAAGAGGCAGCCCTGATGCCAGAACTTCTGCGTGGTTCCTATTCCGAAGCAGGCAGCAAAAACACTGCTCCATATTTCTTGAAGGCTAACCAAGAACTCTAAATCAAAAGGACAACAAAAGAAACAAAGTTAGCTCAAACTGTCGAAGACCGAGATTCACTATTGAAAGTAAATTGACATGAAGAAGCATGTCTACCTCGTATCCCTAGCGAGTAGGCAAGCCAGATAGTATTTAATGAAAACACATAGGACATGTTTGTTACCATATATAAGTGTAAGCTGAAGGCCTTATCTAGAAAAGAAAGGAAAATAATGAAAACGCATCCAACTTTGGCCATGACGAAAAATTAAGTTAATTGTGAGCAACCTAAATCATGCACTAAATCCTTGCTGTTGCTGAACTAAAAAAAATCGAATTATGGTTTGTAACAGTTACAGTATCAGTCATTAAGAAAACTCTACATTTCGAATCTGATAAAGATCTGACATCATGTTTGTTGGCTCAGCAATGAACTGGATAAGCAGGAAATCTAACTGAACAAAAAAAGGCTAAAAATAGGTAGAAGTAATTAAGTGAATTTAATTTCTAACAAAACCACATAGAAATAACTGAGGAATTTGTAATGGATTTTACCAAGCACCAACTGGCCATGGACATAGTCAAATCACTAAATTTCAATGATCCGTTCTATTCTATCTCAACAACTAAACGCATTTAAGATCTGAGACCATTGCTTTATAAAGGAATCAAGTTTTGACATCATTGCATATAAAATAATTGAACTATAAAAATAGAGCACCATTATTCGGAGGTAGCATCATACCTTCTATGGAGTAGGGGACCGTACGAAACATGGCAACGTTAGTGTTTATACACCGGGCTGCAACAAATAAAGCAAAATTCTGAAACAATATGATTCATTTTGCAAATCAGGAGATAGGAGAATTTACATAAGAATCCATTGAGCTGGTTTCTAATCTGATTGCAGTGGACAGAATGTGCAAACACTTCACAAGCAGAGGAGTCACAAGAGCTGACCAAAATGATATCTCAAAAATTAGCCGAACCCCTCCTCTTTCTTCAGGACCTCAGGAGGCCGAACCTGCAATTGGACAATATATAGCTAGGGTTAGTGCACCACGGGCCTAAAGCATCTCTTGCTCATTCACCTGCACAAAGGAGAAGATGGAATGAAGGAGGAACTGGAGGAGGCACATAAAGCACAGGCACAACCATAAAGGCGAAAAAATAGGGTGCAAGGCAATGGGCCCAGATAATATCATGAAGGAAACCTTTACAAATTTTAGAGGCCTCAGAAATATATGAATCATCATTTAACCATGATCATGGGCACAGGCACAACCACAAAGGCGAAAAAACAGGGTGCAAGGCAAAGGCCGCAGATAATATGATGAAGGAAACCTTGACAAATTGTAGCGGCCTCAAAAATCTATGAATCATCATTTAACCATGATCCTGGAGTATCAAGGCACCAAAGTAAATGGAAAATGCCAAGTCTCTCACAGGATCTTGATGGCCAAGGTGTACCAATCAGGAAAGCAGGTGGTGACATGTCGCTGAAGCGGTCCAATGAAAGAATTCTAGGAGACGTGGATGGGCTGGCCGTCGAGTTCATTTTCATCACAGGCCATACGGGGAAAAAATATTTCCATCACATGCATGGAGCAGCAGGCTGAAAACAGTAGCTTCGACATAAACGAAACAAAAGATCTCAAATCCCAGGGAGGGCTTCGCATTTGTAAGGTTAAATAAGAGTTCATTTTCATCACAGGCCATACAGCAAAAAAAATATTTCCATCACGTGCACCGAGCATCAGGGTAAAAATAGACGTATATATAAGTGGAAACAAATTCCAAGGACAGATAGCAGGTTTGATACACTGTAAGCAGGCAAACATCACAGCAGTAGGCATAGGCCAAACCCTAGAGAATGTATTCATGGCAATATGGTGAGAAATCATGGAGACAAAAGCAAAATTAGAGAATAAGAGGAAACGGGAACACCTGAGAGTGCTACGTGCTAACCGTGGCACCGCCAAGGCCGACCAGCTCCTGGGGCGCCCACCATAGGAAGCCACATCGGGAGAAGCGAGAGGGTGCGCAAAGGAGAGCGCACCGGCTGCTCCCAGCTGCGAGGCCCGGCCGACGACCGCAATGAAGCTGAGGAGGCTCGACGCCGGCATGGGTAGGGGCGTGACGCCATGGCCGGCCGGTCTCGCCTCGCCCGCTGCTAGGGCCCATGGACGCGCGCGACGCAGGGAAGCTGGCGCGGTTGGGGCCTGCTGCAGCGCTGGCACCCTAGGAGAGAGAGGGAGAGGGAGAGGAAGAGAGGAAGAGGAGGTACGTCGCAGCCGGCAGCGGCCGGGAAGAGGCACCTAGGGTTTCGTGTGGAGGGCGCCGACGCCGCAGCCACCGCGCGATGACGAGGCCGAAGTCTGACCCGTCCAGCACGCCGCAACGCTGGAGGAGAGGGAAGGAGAGAGGGGAAGGCCGGCCGTGGGCGGCGCCACCGCCGCAGGTACCGCCGCGTCGGGTGCCGGGAGGAGCGACGGGGTGGGGAGGAGAGACGAGCGGATGTTTTTTTTGCTGAGAAGGGAGATGCCAAGGTGGACCAATCAGGAAAGCAAATGGTTTTCGGGCGACGTGGCCCATCTGGCCATCCGGGAGCCCCCCGCCGTTTGTAGCTGATCGGATGGCCGAGGTTATTTTGGGCGACGTGGATGGTGCCCCTGCTCGAGGAGTTGGCCATCTTTGTTTGTTTTAAATGTGTTGAATTGTGTTGTTTGAATCAAATTTGAAATGCTTGTATTGTTTTAAAATTTCGAAAACCCTGATTTTCAGCATTTAAATCCTACCCCCAAAATCCATTTCAAAATCTAAGCATATTTTGGGGTTGAGTCCAAAAGCAAAAGTGTAGAACTTGGCAAGTTATACAAAGTTTATCTTTGGAGTTTTTCAAGTTGTTTAGAAAAATTTCGAGTAATTCAAAAAGGCGTAATTCGTTAAATTTCTCGATTCAAATTCAAAAGTTCATTTCAAAATCTAGACCGAATTAGGAGATGGTTATAGAAGCAAAGTTGTAGAACTTTTGATTTTGAACAACTTTTGTTTTTGAAGATTTTTGAGTTGTTATGAAAATTTGAGAGTAATTTGTGAATTTTGGTGAATGACAAACTTGTAATTACTGTGAACAGTGTTCACCGCTTGCGCTACACCGCCGGCGAGCTTCGGCTTGCTTCCAGTCATGCGCGTGGCCGTCTGGGCATCGTGTTGGCGCGCTGAAGGCTTCGTCGTGGCTTCCTTGAGCTTCCTGGCCATCCTTTTTAGCCTGAGCCGCCATCGTCGTTGCCCTTCTCCCTTGCTCTGTTTTCCCGTCGCCGCTGCTCCACTCCGGC
This sequence comes from Miscanthus floridulus, assembly GCF_019320115.1. Classification (NCBI taxonomy): domain Eukaryota; kingdom Viridiplantae; phylum Streptophyta; class Magnoliopsida; order Poales; family Poaceae; genus Miscanthus; species Miscanthus floridulus. The sequence goes on from NC_089586.1 coordinate 86,794,363, forward strand.
GAGCCCGTGCCGTCGTTGTCGTGCTCCACCATCGCTGATAAGCTAGTCCCAGCTTCGCCTCAACCTTACGCATCCAACCGACCCACCAATTTAGTTTATCTCCATCGGAAACTCGCTGTCCACGTCTTTCTTCTTCACGGCCGGCGACCTTCCCGTCGCAAGCGCATCTCCGTGGCCAGCGCCCTTCGGTGAGTTGCTGTCCTTGCTCTGTGTACCTATGGTTTCATCTCGATGCGTGGTGCTTACTCCATAGTTGGTTGTTCATTTTGACCACTGCAGTCGCTGGTACACCATCACCGACGACGTTTTGCTCCGCCGTGTTCGCACTAAACGTCGAACCCCCCTTGCTGTTGCTCCTCCGGCTCGGTCTTTGGCTCCAACGCATTCGGGTTGAGCTCCTGATGCTTCCTGTGTCCTTTGTTTAATCACTACCGCACTGGTGTCGCCGGCGTAGCATGGCCATGCCATCGTGTCCGCCATGGCCGTCGTGGTGCTTGGTCCAGTTAGTGTCAAGGCTCGACTGTGCCACCAATCGACGCGTAGGGGTGTAGGGATCATTTCAGTACCTTGGTTGTCGCCATTGAGCTCGCCGTCGGCGAGTTTTCGCCGGTCAGTGCGCGTGTCACCGTGGTCAAAGCGTGAGGTAGAAGATGACAAGTAGGACCCGGTTGTCAGTGACTCAGCGTTCAAATGGATTTTTCTATTTTCATATTTGAATGAATAGTGTCTGTTTTTGTTATTTTTGTGTAGATTTATTTAAAGCTCCAAAAATTATGAAAATTTTTGTGTGACTTCTCTGTGATGTATAGTATTTAAGAAAAATATGAAATAATGTTTTTCAGTAATTTTTGAATGTGATAAAAATTGCTCAATTTATTAATAAGTGGATTTCCATGATTTTTCTAGGCTTATTTAATTGTCCAAAAATTATGAAATTTGTTTTGCCACTTACTTATCATGTAATGAACATGTACTAAAATTTTGAGCTCAATTAGAATAAGTTGATTTATTTCATAATTTTGAATTAAATAATTAATTCATAAAAGCGAATAGTAACCTTTAATGATTTAGGTTTTGGTTGAAATTTTGGATTGAGTGATGACCTTGGGTCATTAGTTGATGATGATCCTTGGCAATTGATGTATGTGTTATAAAAAAGATTTAGTTGTTTGACTTGCAACTGTACCGCGAAGGAAAGTTGTATTCAAATTGTTAATTTTGCATCCATCATCGAGCATCATGTTTCATATTCCGCATCATGTTAAACATGGCATTGTTATTACATGTAGTGAACGAAGGTGAAAATGTGGTAGTTAATCAAGCTGTTGAGGAGGTTAATCCATCTGTTGAAGTTGGATCGAATCCTTGTGTAACGTCGCAGGAATCGGACTTTTCCGTCAACGAAGGCAAGCCCTGGATGCATACAACCCTACCTTGTGTTTTATAAATTAATTTCGCTTTTACTTTCAGTTACTGCATTAAGTGATTAGGAGTTAAGTAAAAGCCTAATTGGTGCATTACCACCCTTGTTATTCCATATTTACCATATTACCAGTTTTAAACTCGTATATGCCTAGTCTTGCTTAGCTATGCGTAGAACGATGAAAGTCGGATGACTACCTGTTACCTGCAAGTTTTAAACGGAACATTGGTTAACTATGTTAGCATGTGATATGGGAATGTGGAGTAATAAATCTAGACCGGGCGGACTCGGTGTGTGTGAGCCACAAGACGTGGAGGTCTTGTGAGCGGGTTCTTTCCGCCTGTGTCGATTAAGGCACGTCTGTTGTTGAATTGCATGAGGTGAGAATTTATAGTACTAACCACATACTTCGGTAAGCCTGAACTTGGCAATTCTATTACGAGAATGGCTACTCACGCACTGGGAGTGGAGAGATGGCGGGAATAGCGTGTACCCACGTGGCCATGGGCTGGAATGGTGGAGTACTGTATTCTCGGGTGGCGCGGACCCATTCTTGTTTTAGAGGATCCAAGGGTAGGTTGGTATATGTAGGTCGGGGACCTGCATATGTCGTGTGGTCTGGAATTCCTAGCTAGGTTTTTAATCGGTTCGAATCGTCGTTGCTCCTCGGTTATGGAGACTCAACTCACTATTCATCATCGTAGCATTAATAACTAGAACTTGAATAAGGCTTGTGAAAGTGTTGGATATGAAGTTTCATGATCTCAGTGCGGATCATGTCAGTTTTGTATATAATTCTTAAAGAAGTCTTCTATATAAAGAATTTTATTAAAAGAGCTTTTACGCAAAAGAACTTTGATCATTGTTATAGCTATACCTTGAATCCCTGAGCCTGCATTACTAAGTTTATCAGTTAATATTTTGGTTAAGTCTTGTTGAGTACTTTTGTACTCAGGGTTCGTTGACCCTTGTTGCAGGTGAGCCTCATGAGCGGATCTGTTTTGGATCGTGCTGCATGACTATCGTTCATTCTGACAACGAGAAGTAAATGTGTGATCCTTGGGCAGGATGTTTATTTTGTGTGTTAAGCATATGTTAATTATGCCACTCCACTATTACTATGGTTTGTAATAATTATTGAACTTAGTTTGTAAGGTGTGAAACAACTAGTCTGTAAACTATGTTACCGTAAGACTTCCGCTGTTTTTACTCTGGTTTTGATATTTGAATAAATGTTGTAATACTGCAATAACTTTGTAACGTGATCCTGCTCGGAAATCGTGGATGATTCGGGGTTCCCCGAGGACACCCAATAGTCTTTTTAAGTTCATGGAAACATATGCATAGATGTCAATGGTCGTCGGACAGTGACAGGTGCATATGGGCCCTATAACTTAGGAGGTTCTGCCACAGAATGGTATCAGAGCGATCGTTATAAGGTTTTTGTTGTATTGTTTTACAAAAACTTCAAAATGATTTGGGATGACTAAATTTAACTTGATAATTTGGTCCAAATTGCTTCTGACTTATCTTATTTTTTCTCACCATTCCATATTTGATTAAAAAGGTTTTGTGTGGTGGAGTAGTAATATTACTATGCCCTATATAAAAATAAATGTTATTTATGTGCATTATTAACTTCGATGTTTTTGTTCGTGAGAACGATTCATGCATCATGAATAATTCACTCGTTACTTCCTTCACCTCTTAGTCTGGAGTTAAGTAGTGAGTCTGGTTTGAGGAATGTAATCCATCATAGCTGCTCTTTAGACTTTGATTAAATGGTCTTACTTGGATTAAATTGGCTTCCTACAGTATGGCTCGTGCCAAGATGACGCCCCGTAAGTCCACTGGACCCAAAGGAGTTCCTCGTCACCAACTTGCCCCTAGAAATGATGGTGCTAGTAGTAGCAGTACTAGGCCTGATCCCCAGGCAGAGATACTGAGGGTTTCTATGGAGTTAGCACAATCTACTAGAGAGAGGGCTTTGGATATTATACAAATAGGAGAATTATAGGGTCAATTGAGGCAGCTCACCACCGCGCATAGGAACTACGAAAGTATGTTAGTTCATACGGTGGAAGGAAGAAATGAAGCTTGGCACAGGGAAAATGTAGCTAGAGCTAGAACTCATGAGCTAGAATTCTATGTAGAAGATTTAGAAGAACATAATACCTATCTACATGAGGAAGTTCATAGGCTTAGCAATCTACTAAACCCGAATCATGAGCCTCAAGCTGATGCCATGGACCCAGGTGTCATCCTTGCCGATGAAAGTGAATCGGAAGAAGAAGAAGAAGATCCTAAAGAGTTAGTAATGATCGATGAAAGTGATGATGAAGGCGGTAATAATTCCGGAATGGATACCGAGCCTGAAGTTTGAAGAAATTGAGGAAAAGAGTAGAGTTGTATAATAATAGCTCTAGTTAAGTTATGTAGTTCTATTTTCGTACTCGTGGGTTTGTTTGTACATTAGTAAACTCTATGTAATGTGTCTAGAGTAAGCTTTGGTACAATCCAATAAAGACATGTGAATAAAGTTTGGTTTGTTATGAGCAGATGCATCGTACGCGAGGTTTGTTTATTCCGGGAACTTCACAAGATGAGGACGGTATTCCAGATCCGCCACCAGTTCCAACAAATTTAGCTGATGCTATAACCGCACTTGTCAATGTGATGGCTGAAAATTCTCATTTGCTTCATGAGATGGCTCAGAGTAATTAGAATCAGATGTACGGAAACCGTGGACACCACCATAACCGACAGGAGGCTACATATGTTGATTTCACAGACACAAGACCCCCGGTGTTCACCAAGGTAGATGAACCATTAGAGGCTGATGACTGGCTTCGAACCATGGAGCAGAAATTTGACCTTATTCCATGCATGGAGTATCAGAAACCTATGTTTGCCGCCGAACAACTTAGAGGAGCAGCAAGTGCTTGGTGGGCAAACTTAGTGGCTATGCAACCTGCTGGCATTCCAATAACTTGGGCTGAGTTCCATACTGCCTTCAGAGCCCATTATATCCCTGAAGGAGTGATGGCTATGAAGCTAGATGAATTCCTTGCTTTGAAACAAAGAGATCAAACCGTGATGCAGTATGTGGGAAGATTTAATCATCTGTCCCAATATGCATCCGAACATGTCAATACTGATGCCAAGAAGAAGAGGTGGTTTATGAGAGGCCTGAATACCAAGTTGCAGACTATGATGACCACTTGCACCAATGTTACTTACCATGAGGCCGTAAATATTGCAATTGCTTCAGAGTCAAAGTATCGGCAGCATAAGGAGCTCAAAAAGAAAAAGAGTGCCGTCTAGATCTTTTGGGGGAAATCAGAAGAGGCAGAGGGTGATTTATCATCTAGTACATCATAATCGTCCTCCTTATCGTCCGCCGCAGTTCCAAGCCGGGCAACAGTCAAATGTCCATCCTGCTATAACATATCCGAGTTCACAGTCAACCAATGCTCCTGGTGGCAATGCTCCAACATCCCAGGGTCACAACTATCTGTGCTACAATTGTGGAAGGACTGGTCATTTCTCCAGAGAATGTCCATATCCTAGGCAGGCTAATCAAAATTATCAGAAGGCCCCTGCTAATCAACAACAGGGTCAGGCACCGAACAAGAACCCCAATCATAATGCTCAGAAGGGCAAAGATGAGAGGAAGATAGGACGGGTGTTCTATATTCAAGCTGGAGAAATTCCGGAAGGGGAGCCAGTGATGATGGGTATGTTTCCTATTGCCAATCACCCTGCAGTTATACTTTTTGATTTTGGCGCATCATATTCATTCATCAATAGAACATTTGTCGTGAAGCATGAAATTTCAATTGGGGCTACAAAGGAAAGTTTCTTTATACAGTCGCCTGGGGGACGTCTGTGTACTAAGGAAATGGTATACCAGGTACCCGTAAACCTGGGTGGGCATATTTTTCCCACTACCATGATTATCCTTAAGGATCAGGATATAGATGTAATATTAAGAATGAATTGGATGTATCAGCATAAGGTTGTTATAGATGTTTTGAATAGGACATTAAGAGTGAGTTTGCCTGATAGTAATTCTCAACTTCTCATCCAACTTCCAACCCTAAGAAGATCAGTGGGCAAGATTTGTGCAACTGCTGTCAAAGAGATTAGAGATATTCTGGTAGTGTGTGAATTTCCGGATGCATTTCCTGAAGATTTACCTGGTTTACCACCTGATAGGGATGTACAGTTCAATATAGAATTACAACCTGGAACAGCTCCGATTTCTCGAAGAGCTTATAGGATGCCACCTAAGGAATTGGCCGAGTTGAAGACTCAGTTGCAAGAATTGATTGAGAAAGGGTTTATCCAACCTAGTTCCTCACCTTGGGGATGTCCGACAATTTTTGTGAAAAAGAAAGATGAGACCCTAAGGTTATATGTCGACTATTGTCCATTGAATGAAGTGACCATCAAGAATAAGTATCCATTACCTCGGATAGATCTACTTTTTGATCAATTGGCCAGAGCCAAAGTTTTCTCCAAGATAGATTTGAGATCAGGATATCACCAAACCAAGATAAAGCCTGAGGATATTTCCAAAACGGCATTTACCACAGGATATGGATTATATGAATACTTGGTAATGTCTTTTGGTTTGACAAATGCTCCAGCTTATTTTATGTATCTAATGAACTCAGTATTCATGCCTGAGCTAGACAAGTTTGTAGTGGTGTTTATTGATGACATTTTAGTATATTCCAAGAATAAGAAAGAACATGCGGAACATCTCAGAATTGTTCTGACCCGCTTGAGAGAACATCAACTATATGCCAAGTTCAGCAAGTGTGATTTTTGGCTTAAGGAAGTGCAATTTCTTGGACATGTCTTGTCAGCAAAGGAGTTGCAGTTGATCCTAGCAAAGTGAAAGATGTGCTTGATTGGAAACCGCCAGCCACAGTTCATCAAGTTCGGAGTTTTCTTAGATTGGCGGGGTATTACCGTCGGTTTATTCTAGATTTCTCAAAAATATCAAAGTCCATAACTGAATTGTTGAAGAACCAAGTTAAGTTTGTCTGGTCATCAGATTGTGAGGAGGCTTTCTAGACTTTGAAGAGACTGTTAACCACTGCACTAGTGTTAGCCCAACCTGACATCGAGAAGCTGTTTGATGTTTATTGTGATGCTTCAGGTATTGGTATTGGGTGTGTGTTGATGCAAGAAGGCCGAGTCATTGTCTATGCGTCCAGGCAACTTAAGCAGCATGAAGAACACTATCTGACTCATGACTTGGAGTTAGCAGCTGTGGTTTATGCTCTGAAGATTTGGCGACATTACCTGCTTGGTAATACGTGCCATATGTATACAGACCATAAGAGCTTAAAGTATATCTTTACTTAGTCAGAATTGAACATGCGACAAAGAAGATGGTTAGAACTGATTAAGGATTATGATTTGGAAGTACATTATCACCCTGGTAAAGCAAATGTAGTTGCAGATGCCCTCAGTCGCAAAAGTTATTGCAATTGTCTAACAGTGAGAACAATGGGTTTGAATTTATGTCAAGAAATGGAAAAGTTGAATGTAGAAGTAATTCAACAAGGAAGTTTGACCAACATAATTGTTGAAGCCACTATTTGAGATCAAGTTATTGCTGCTCAGAAGGAAAACAAGGGTATAGCCCATATTAAGGAAAGAGTCAAGAATGGAAAAGCGGAATGCTTTAGCATAGATGATGAAGATGTGTTATGGTTCAAGGATCGCCTGGTGGTACCAAAAGTTCCTGAGTTGCGGCAGTCAATTCTAGATGAGGCACATGCTACTAGGTTATCAATCCATCCGGGAAGTAACAAGATGTACCATGACTTGAAGCAAAGATTCTGGTGGACTAAAATGAAAATAGAGATTGCTAGATATATAGCAAAGTGTGATACTTGTCAAAAGGTGAAAGCTATACATTTGAGGTCTGCTGGTGAATTACAACCATTACCTATTCCATCTTGGAAGTGGGAGGACATAAGTATAGACTTTATTGTTGGTCTACCCAAGACATCAAAGGGATTTGACTCAGTATGGGTTATTGTAGATCGACTCACTAAGTCAGCACATTTTCTTCCAGTCAAGACAATATATCCTACGATCCAATATGCCAAGATGTATTTAGCAAGAATCATGAGTCTCCATGGAGTACCCAAGACTATTGTGTCAGATAGGGGTACACAGTTTGTCTCCAACTTTTAGAAACAATTGCATTCTTTATTGGGTACCAAACTTCTGTATAGTACAGCTTATCATCCGCAGACTGATGGATAGACTGAAAGAGTTAATCAAGTACTTGAAGATATGTTAAGGTGTTGTGTCCTTAACTATTCTAATAAGTGGGATGAATGCTTACCTTTGGCCGAGTTCTCATACAACAATAGTTATCAGGAAAGCATTAGAATGGCTCCATTTGAAGCACTCTATGGTCGTAGATGCAGGACATCATTGAGTTGGTCTGAGCCAGGAGAGAGAAGATTCTTTGGAGTTGACCTTGTGAAAGAAACAGAAGACAAGGTTAGGCAAATACAGAGTAATTTGAAGATAGCTCAGTCCCGCCAAAAGAGTTATGCGGATAAAAGACGAAGACCATTGGTATTTAACAAAGGAGATTTTGTATATCTGAAAGTATCACCAATGAAGGGAGTTAACCGTTTTGGTGTTAAAGGAAAGTTGGCACCCCGACACATTGGACCATATCAAATTTTGGAGAGATATGGAAAAGTGGCATATCGTTTGAAGTTACCTGAACATCTCGCAGCTGTGCATGATGTGTTCCATGTTTCTCAATTGAAGAAGTGTCTCTGAGTGCCTGAACAGAATGTTGAAGTTGAAGGAGTAGAACTAGAAACAGATTTAACTTATTCCGAATATCCTATCCGAGTGTTGGATCAGAAAGATCGCATTACTCGAAGAAGGACAATCAAGTTCTATAAGATACAATGGAATCAACATTCAGAAGAGGAAGCTACTTGGGAATCAGAAGATTACTTGTTAGAAAAGTTTCCAGAGTTTCTAGCGTCTATATAAAATAGAGTAATGTTAGTTGAGCTTGGTAGTACAAGTTGTGTTTTATATAAGGAACCTCGGCTGTTTTATGGACAGATTTTGTATGTGTTCTCGTGACACATTTCCTTTTCCATTACTTACCCTATGGCTTTGAATCTCGGGGCGAGATTTCTTTTAGGGGGAAGGATTGTAACACCTTAGGTGTTTAAATATTAAAATCTGACATGTCATCATATACATTGCAAAGCATTTGGCAGTGGTGAGAACTTTGATGTGCATTTACTAAAACAAGTTTACTTTATGTTGTATGTGTTGAATTGTGTTGTTTGAATCAAATTTGAAATGCTTGTATTGTTTTGAAATTTCGAAAACCCTGATTTTCAGCATTTAAATCCTACCCCAAAAATCCATTTCAAAATCTAAGCATATTTTGGGGTTAAGCCCAAAAGCAAAAGTGTAGAGCTTGGAAAGTTATACAAAGTTTATCTTTGGAGTTTTTCAAGTTGTTTAGAAAAATTTCGAGTAATTCAAAAAGGCGTAATTCATTAAATTTCTCGATTCAAATTCAAAAGTTCATTTCAAAATCTTGACCGAATTAGGAGATGGTTATAGAAGCAAAGTTGTAGAACTTTTGATTTTGAACAACTTTTGTTTTTGGAGATTTTTGAGTTGTTATGAAAATTTGAGAGTAATTTGTGAATTTTGGCGAATGGCAAACTTGTAATTACTGTGAACAGTGTTTACTGCTTACGCTACACCGCCGGCAAGCTTCGGCTTGCTTCCAGTCGCGCGCGTGGCCGTCTGGGTGTTGCGTTGGCGCACTGAAGACTTCGTCGTGGCTTCCTTGAGCTTCCTGGCCATCCTTTTTAGCCTGAGCCGCCATCGTCGTTGCCCTTCTCCCTTGCTCTATTTTCCCGTCGCCGCTGCTCCACTCCGGCGAGCCCGTGCCATCGTTGTCGTGCTCCACCGTCGCTGATAAGCTAGTCTCAGCTCCGCCTTAACCTTACGCATCCAACCGACCCACCAATTCAGTTTATCTCCACCGGAAACTCGCTGTCCACGTCTTTCTTCTTCACGGCCGGTGACCTTCCCGTCGCAAGCGCATCTCCGTGGCCAGCGCCCTCCGGTGAGCTGCTGTCCATGCTCTGTGTACCTATGGTTTCGTCTCGATGCTGTGGTGCTTACTCCATAGTTGGTTGTTCATTTTGACCACTGCAGTCGCTGGTACACCATCACCAACGACGTTTTGCTCCGCCGTGTTCGCGCTGAACGTCGAACCCCCCTTGCTGTTGCTCCTCCGGCTCGGTCTTTGGCTCCAACGCGTTCGGGGTGAGCTCCTGATGCTTCCTATGTCCTTTGTTTAATCACTACCGCACTGGTGTCGCCGGTGTAGCATGGCCGTGCCGTCGTGTCCGCCATGGCCGTCGTGGTGCTTGGTCCAGTTAGTGTCAAGGCTCGATTGTGCCACCAATCGACGCGTAGGGGTGTAGGGATCATTTCAGTACCTTGGTCGTCGCTGTTGAGCTCGTCGTCGGCGAGTTTTCACCGGTCAGCGCGAGTGTCGCCGTGGTCAAAGCGCGAGGTAGAAGATGACAAGTAGGACCCGGTTGTCAGTGACTCAGCGTTTAAATGGATTTTTCTATTTTCAAATTTGAATGAATAGTGTCTATTTTTGTTATTTTTGTGTAGATTTATTTAAAGCTCCACAAATTATGAAAATTTTTGTGTGACTTCTCTGTGATGTATAGTATTTAAGAAAAATATGAAATAATGTTTTTTAGTAATTTTTGAATGTGATAAAAATTGCTCAATTTATTAATAAGTGGATTTCCATGATTTTTCTAGGCTTATTTAATTGTCCAAAAATTATGAAATTTGTTTTACCACTTACTTATCATGTAATGAACATGTACTAAAATTTTGAGCTCAATTAGAATAAGTTGATTTATTTCATAATTTTGAATTAAATAATTAATTCATAAAAGCGAATAGTAACCTTTAATGATTTAGGTTTTGGTTGAAATTTTGGATTGAGTGATGACCTTGGGTCATTAGTTGATGATGATCCTTGGCAATTGATGTATGTGTTATGAAAAAGATTTAGTTGTTTGACTTGCAACTGTACCGCGAAGGAAAGTTGTATTTAAATTGTTAATTTTGCATCCATCATCGAGCATCATGTTTCGTATTCCGCATCATGTTAAACATGGCATTGTTATTACGTGTAGTGAACGAAGGTGAAAACGTGATAGTTAATCAAGCTGTTGAGGAGGTTAATCCGTCTGTTGAGGTCGGATCGAATCCTTGTGTAACGTCGTAGGAATCGGACTTTTCCGTCAATGAAGGCAAGCCCCGGATGCATACAACCCTACCTTGTGTTTTATAAATTAATTTCGCTTTTGCTTTCAGTTACTGCATTAAGTGATTAGGAGTTAAGTAAAAGCCTAATTGGTGCATTACCACCCTTGTTATTCCATATTTACCATATTACCAGTTTTAAACTCGTATATGCCTAGTCTTGCTTAGCTATGCGTAGAACGATGAAAGTCGGATGACTACCTGTTACCTGCAAGTTTTAAACGGAACATTGGTTAACTATGTTAGCATGTGATATGGGAATGTGGAGTAATAAATCTAGACCAGGCGAACTCGGTGTGTGTGAGCCACAAGACATGGAGATCTTGTGAGCGGGTTCTTTCCGCCTGTGTCAATTAAGGCACGTCCGTTGTTGAATTGCATGAGGTGAGAATTTGTAGTATTAACCACATACTCCGGTAAGCCTGAACTTGGCAATTCTATTACGAGAATGGCTACTCGCGCACTGGGAGTGGAGAGATGGCGGGAATAGCGTGTACCCACGTGGCCATGGGCTGGAATGGTGGAGTACTGTATTCTCGGGTGGCGCGGACCCGTTCTTGTTTTAGAGGATCCAAGGGTAGGTTGGTATATGTAGGTCGGGGACCTGCATATGTCGTGTGGTCTGGAATTCCCAGCTGGGTTTTTAATCGGTTCGAATCGTCGTTGCTCCTTGGTTATGGAGACTCAACTCACTGTTCATCATCGTAGCATTAATAACTAGAACTTGAATAAGGCTTGTGAAAGTGTTGGATATGAAGTTTCATGATCTCAGTGCGGATCATGTCAGTTTTGTATATAATTCTTAAAGAAGTCTTCTATATAAAGAATTTTATTAAAAGAGCTTTTACGCAAAAGAACTTTGATCATTGTTATAGCTATACCTTGAATCCCTGAGCCTACATTACTAAGTTTATCAGTTAATATTTCGGTTAAGTCTTGTTGAGTACTTTTGTACTCAGGGTTCGTTGACCCTTGTTGTAGGTGAGCGTCATGAGCAGATCTGTTTTGGATCGTGCTGTATGACTATCGTTCATTCTGACGATGAGAAGTAAATGTGTGATCCTTGGGCAGGATGTTTATTTTGTGTGTTAAGCATATGTTAATTATGCCACTCCACTATTACTATGGTTTGTAATAATTATTGAACTTAGTTTGTAAGGTGTGAAACAACTAGTCTGTAAACTATGACCGTAAGACTTCCGTTGTTTTTACTCTGGTTTTGATATTTGAATAAATGTTGTAATACTGCAATGACTCTGTAACGTGATCCTGCTCGGAAATCATGGATGATTCGGGGTTCCCCGAGGACACCCAATAGTCTTTTTAAGTTCATGGAAACATATGCATAGATGTCAATGGTCGTCGGACAGTGACAGGTGCATATGGGCCCTATAACTTAGGAGGTTCTGCCATAGTCACCAAATGTGATACTATCAATCCCATTGCTCTTGCTTTCATTGATTGAATTGAACATTCTTGGATCACTGGTCATGTGTTGTGTGCATCCACTATCAAGCACCCAATGCCTTCCTTCGGCTTTATAATTTACCTACAAAAGAAGATCAATTCCTTTTAGGTACCCAAACTTGCTTGGGTCCTTATAGGTTAGTCACCAAGGTCTTTGGTACCTAAATGGCCTTCTTCTTTGGGCCCATAATTGGTGTACCAATGAACTTAGCCTTCACATCATTGGCACCCTTATAAAGCATGTAACAAGAATCAAATTTGATTGAGGATACATTAGGTAGCTTGTTCTTGTTAGTCTTGCAATTTTGCTCTATATGCCCAACTTGCTTGCATCTATTGCAAAACCAACCATTGCCCTTCATAAAGCTAGCTCTGGGAGTGACAAAGGCCGCCTTGCCCTTCTTGAGGGTATAGCCTAATCCCTCTTTGTTGAGAGAAAATCTTTGGCTATCCAATCACTTTAGCAAGTGGGCTTTTCCACCATAGACATTGCCTAAGGCACGAGTGAGCTCATTCACCTTCTTCTTAAGGGTTTCATTTTCCACCATAAGTGAGGCATCACAAGTGAGACCATCACTCGAGGGTGAAGTGGAAGTAGTAGTGCTACAAGAAGTGTTAGTGGAAGCAACAAAAATAGATTCATCAATAAGATCACATATTAGTCCCACATCACATGATATGATTACTTGCTCCTTCTTGGCTTCCTCCACTTTGACTTGCTCAATGAGAGAGGAGTGAGCCTTTTCAAGCTTAGAGTGAGCTTTGCCAAGCTTCTCATGGGCTTCCATTAGCCTCTTATGAGTGGCATTTAGCTCATCAAGGGATTGCTCAAGAAATTTGACTTTCTTGTTCAATTCCTTGCACTCCTTTCTCTTTATCTCAAAGCAAGTATGTACTTGCTCACATATGTCCATGAGCTCCTCCTTGGAGTACTTCTCATCATCATCATCACTCCTACAAGCATCACTTTCACATTCATCATCATCACTCACATCATATTTTACCTTAGTAGGTTTTGCCATGAGGCACATCGATGGAGTGTCGAAGATAGAGGGCTTGTTGTTGATGGCGATGCTTGCTAGTGCTCTCTTGATAGATTTTTTGTCATCATCACTAGAGCTATCACTATCCGAAGAGCCATCACTATCCCATGTGACCAAATAGCCTCCACCCTTCTTCTTCTTTTGGAAGGTCATTCTCTTATCCTTCTTCTCCTTCTTTTCTTTCTTATCCTCCTTATGCTTCTTCTTCTCATCCTCATCATTGTCACTATTGTATGGACAATTTATGACTATATGATCGGGGCTCTTGTAATTATAGCATCTTCTCACATACTCTTTCTTCTTGGTGTGATCTCTTCTCTTTCTTGCACCATAGCCCTTCTTCTTCATGAATTTTCCCATCTTACGCACAAAGAGAGTCATAGCTTCATCATCAATATCACTAAGATCATCATCATCACTTGATTCTTTCTTAGACTTGCCCTTGTTCTTTGATGATGATGATGAGCTAGCCTTGAATGCTATGCTTTTCTTCTTCTTGTCTTCTTCTTCCTTCTTGTTATCCTTGTCATCCCCCTCCCTTTCCACATGGTATGTCTCTTATGTCATGACATCACCTAGTACTTGGTTAGGGGTAATATCCTTCAATCCTCCTCTTATGATGAGCAATCTCAACATCTTAAATCTTGGAGGTAAGCACATCAAGAATCGATGGAAGACATCATCATCCTTGATCTTTTCTCCCAAAGCCTTCAAGTCATTGATAATTACTTGTAGCCGATGGAACATCTCCGGAATGCTCTCATCATCCTTCATCTTGAAACTTGTCAACTTGTCCTTGAGAATGTACAACTTGGCACTCTTCACAACCGGTGTGCCCTCATATGTTTCCTCCAATCTCTTCCACACCTCATTTGCTCTTTCATAATCCTTGATTTGCTCAAACACCTTGGAATCAATGGCATTGTATATGGTGTTGAGAGCCATTGTATTATATTGCTTGTTGATCTTATCTTGGTTGGTTGGATCATCAGGATCAATGATAGCATAGTCATTCTCGGTCACTTCCCATACTTGATCATTGATTGAACCAAGATACATCCTCATCTTTCTCTTCTAATAATCATAGCATGTGCCATCAAAGAACGGTGGTTTGCCCCCCACATGGTTGAACACAACTTGAGCCATAATTTGACACCGAGGTTGTTAAGCCTTCAATTAAACGGTGACCATGACTCTGATACCACTTGAAAGGTCCTAATATGGCTAGAGGGGGGTGAATAGCCTATTTAAAAATCTACAAAGCAACTAGAGCAATTTGATTAGTATGACAAATAGCGTAATGGAAACTTGCTCTAGCTCTACAAGGGTTGCAAGCCACCTATCCAACAATTCTAGTTGCAATGATTACTTAGGCACCAAAACTTGCTATGTAACTACTCACTAAGAGCTCTCAAACTTGCTACTCTAAAGAGCTCAACTAGATGAATGTAAATAGGTGAGTAGAGTGATTATACCACCGTGTAAGGGATGAACCAATCACAAGATAAAGATTAAGCCAATCACCGGGAGAATGCAAATGACAAGAGACAACCGATTTTTCTCCTGAGGTTCACGTGCTTGCCAACACGCTAGTCCCCGTTGTGTCGACCAACACTTGGTGGTTCAGCAGCTAAGAGGTGTTTCATAAACCTCATCCACATGATAGGACACTGCAAGAACCGACCCACAAGTGAGGTAACTCAATGACACGAGCAATTTACTAGAGTTACCTTTCGGCACTCTACCGGGGAAGGTACAACTCCCCTTACAATCACCGAAGACGGCCACAAACAATCACCAACTCATGCCGATCCTCCACCGCTGCATCGAGCCATCTAGGTGGTGGCAACCGCCAAGAGTAACAAGCGAAATCCGTAGCGCAACACGAATACCAAGTGCCTCTAGATGCAATCACTCAAGCAATGCACTTGGATTCTCTCCTAATCTCACAAAGATGATGAATCAATGATGTAG
The DNA here is from genome assembly GCF_019320115.1 of Miscanthus floridulus. Lineage (NCBI taxonomy): Eukaryota > Viridiplantae > Streptophyta > Magnoliopsida > Poales > Poaceae > Miscanthus > Miscanthus floridulus. The sequence continues at coordinate 86,809,654 of NC_089586.1, forward strand.
ATGAGTGGGAGTGCTTTTGCTAAGCTCACAAGGTTGCTATATCAATGAAAATGTGCAAGAGTTGGAGCTACAACCGGCTATGGGGCTTAAATAGAAGCCCCCATTGAATAGAGCCGTTATACCCCTTCACTGGGCAAAACGCGCTCTGATTGGATGCCCCGGTCATACTGATCGGACCCTGGACTCAGCGTCCGGTCCACTGATTTATGCCACGTGTCACTCTGAGTTAAAACTGAACCGTCAGATCACAACGGCTAAGTGCTGACCGGATGCTCCGGCTAAACTGACCGGACGCTGGAGCCTCAGTGTCCGGTCGAGTACAGTAAGGGTCCAAATCCATTTTTCCTCGACCAAACACGTCCGGTCCATCTCGACCGGACACAGCCCAGCGTCTAGTGGTATACCCTAGCTACTGTACCACCAAGTCAGCGCGACCGGACGTAGGCAGTCAGCGTCCGGTGCATTCAGATCCAGCGTTCGATCACTTGATCGACGCTGGCATCTCCTCTGTCTTCTTCACCCTTGCTCAAATGTGCTAACCACCAAGTGTATCACCTTATGCACATATGTTAGCATATTTTCACAAATGTTTTCAAGGGTGTTAGCACTCCACTAGATCCTAAAATGCATATGCAATGAATTAGAGCATCTAGTGGCACTTTGATAACCGCATTTCGATACGAGTTTCACACCTCTTAATAGTACGGCTATCTATCTTAAATGTGTTCACACTCGCTAAGTGTCTTGATCACTAAAACAAAATGGCTCCTACATTTTATACCTTTGCCTTGAGCCTTTTGTTTTTTTTCTTTTTTCTTTTCTAAGTTTAAGCATTTGACCATCACCATGCCATCACCATTGTCATGATCTTCACCATTGCTTCATCACTTGGAGTAGTGCTACCTTTCTCATAATCATCTTTGATAAACAAGGTTAGCACTTAGAGTTTCATCAATTAACCAAAACCAAACTAGAGCTTTCAGGTGTCCATCGTGACGCTGGGTCTATACATCGCCTATGCGCTGCCCATCTTGTTCCGCATGACGACGGCGAGGAGGTCGTTCATGCCAGGGCCATCCCACCTTGGGAGATTCGGCGTCGCCGTTAGCTCGGTGGGCGTGCTCTGGGTGGCCCTCGTCACCATGCTCTTCTGCCTGCCGGTGGCGTACCCCGTCACCAAGAGACATTGAACTACACGCCGGTGGCCGTCGGCGGCGTGCTAGTGCTCAGCCTCGCGCACGTGGGTGCTCCACGCCCGGTTCTGGTTTCGAGGGCCTATCACAAACGTCCTCCTCTTCCAACATACTCTGTTCTCTACCCAGCCACAGCCGCCGCCGTAGTACCACCATGCGTGCTTCTTCTAGCCCCATCATCGTCGTCTGGGTCGGGGAGGCGGGTGGCGGAGCACGAGCGGTGGCTACGGAGTTCGGCGTGGTCACGCCCGTCGTCGGACAGCGGCAGACGTCGCAGGCGCAGGAGCAGCTCCTCCTCGTGCCGCATCGGCGCAACCACAGTCGTCCACCATCGCGCTCGGAGGTGAGGTGCCGCGTCGCGGCCGGCCGTCCGGACGCCGATGACGGAGCGCCCATGCCCGCCCCTGTCCCCACTCCGAGCTCCAGCAGCGCCTTGACAACATTGCGGCCACAGTGCTGGACGGCGTAGTGCATGGCGAGCGCGTCATCGAGGTCCAGCCCTTCGCCCATGACCATCAGCTTGACGAGCTCGAGGTCGGCCGCGTCCAGCACGCGCTTCATGCGCCGGATCCTGTGGTCGCGGTTGGCCGCCGAGGACGCCGCGTTGATGGGGAGGTAGTGGTGGGTGAGGAACGGTGACTGGACAGGCACTCTAATGCAGCAGCAACCACGCCATTGCCCATGGGGCCGTAATCACCTGATCCACGAGTGCTCCCTGGTATGCTGCTGCTTACCGTGTGCGGTGGAGGAGCGTGTCGTCCACGCGCCCATGCATGTGCCCGTCGTGCCGTAAAAGAAGAAATAAGTGTGAGGGATTAGATGTAAAAGAAGATGCCACGCTGTCATGCCACATCGGCAAGAAATCGCTGACGGAGCAGTATGGACCTATGGTGCACTAGATAACAAGTTAGGTGACTTATAAATGCATTTTTCAAGTTTATAGACCTAAGTGGTACACCATGACAAGTTCATGGACCCCTGGTGTATTTAACTCAAGATTTTATAAACATCCACCATCGTAATGGTACGCCTACAATACCATATATATATATATATAGAGAGAGAGAACTACTACTCTGCAGCTAGCTATAGAATAGCTTATTTTGTAGCCACTTTGAGTTACGATAATTATTATGTTAATTTACGAGATTATAGTAACTTCTTACTAAATGGTTTCCTACAACGTTATGGTAAATATTCTCGCATGTTATAGTAACCTAACTATCGTAAATATGTATTGACATTATCGTAAATTAGTATATAAAATTATCGTAAATGGAGGTGGCTACGGAATAACTTATTTTGTAGCTGGCTACTGAATATACTCTCCCTATATATATATATATATATATATATATATATATATATAACACCCCACCTAAAATGCAGGGACTACTCGGTTCTTCGCTGCTGCTCTGGCCCTCTATCGTCTACACATGATTTGCATTTGTAAGATAAAACAAAATAGCTCAAACGTACACATTTAATCTAAAGACTTGTTTAATCCATTACCTCCTAAAAAAAGGCTAACCGCTGCGCTATGGATTAAAACAAGACTATATAATAGAACACCTAACTATATATTAGCTGAGACTGAGCAACCATCGAATGGTTATATCTCATTATCTAGGGCTGTTTGAGTGCCCGCTTATGCACACCTCGCCGGAGATGTGCAAAACCCGCCGCTACTGAGCAAAAACGCCGCTGAAAAACCGCTCAGGGGGTAAAATAGACGGTTTTAGAAAGTTCAGGGGGTAAAACAGACGGTTTCATAGTTGGAGGTGAAGTAGACCAAGTATGAAAGGTGGGGGGGTTAAGTAGACTTTTTCCTATATATATAGAACTACTATCATGTAGCTGGCTACAAAATAACTTATTTTATAGCCACTTTGAGTTATGATAATTACTATGTTAATTTACGAAATTATAGTAACTCCTTACTAAGTGGTTTACTATAACGTTATGGTAAATATCCCCATGTGTTATAGTAACCCAACTATCGTAAATATGTATTGACATTATCGTAAATTAGTATATAAAATTATCGTAAATAGAGGTGGCTACAAAATAACTTATTTTGTAGCCGGCTATATATATATATATATATATATATATATATATATATATATATATATATATATATATATATATATATTCGAACTTATGATATATTATTTTGGTATTGTGTTAGAATTGCATTGTTTTTTTTATAGAGGGAGTAGCATCTACTTAAGAAAATCGGGTGTGATTCGATTTGGTGCGGTCTTCGAGACCAGACCTTGACCGCTTATTTTTCTTGTTATATATATGAGTCTATCGTAACAAAAAATATCATTAAAAATATTTCTAAATACAAATCCAATCTAATCACTTTTTAACATAGCTTCTACGTATAACTATACCAACTGTTGGTGCAAAATAATAGACTTGGAATCTTAGAATACGCCTTATTTTTTATCCGGGTGCGAAAGTTATGGACTGCAGAAAGACTCTTTTGTACTCCTTTCACTCCCTTTTCCTTTCTCACTCATATCTCTATAGATAAAAATAAAGACAAGAGTATTCTAGATAATTTCTACAATACAACTGTCCATTAGTCGGCAAGCTAAATAATTAGCTGCTAATGGACCAAATAGGCTCTAAAAACAACAACAATAATAATATTAGTTTATAAAAATAATAATAATAAAATACTTAACAAAGTAGCTTCAATGTAACATGAGCTCTATAAGAGTCTCTGGAGTTAGAGCTGATTGGTTCTACAACTTCTTGAAGCTAGCACTGTGCTAGATAAATCTAAAATTATACCCTCGTGGAGGCCTAAACATATTTTGGTGGCACTTCTACTCAACTCAAATAGCAAGTCGGTTAGCGATACGAAATAAGCATGATACTTTAGGCTGACTAGCTGACATGCTTGGCTCTCTGTCACTATTAACTTGTTTGGTACTTATAATCTGTTTATAGATAAAAATAAGTCAAAACTAACATTTGTACATATTTCACATGTATTTAACATGTTTATAGCAATGAAAATAATATATTGTGCGTAATGTTACAGTACATTTTGATAGTCTTTCAGACATTATAGTATGATATGCCTTAAAAAGGGAAATGGAGAGTATTTGTTTTCTTATGAACCATTGGGAGCTACTCCATTCGTTATAAACTATTATAATTTACTTTTAGTTTTGTTCTAAATCAATCTTCCATGTCTTTGGAAGATTGATTAACATATAAAAGATTCAAACAGATGCCCTACGAAGACATGTTTTTCTGATGAAACTAATTTAATGTCGTAGAAGCTGATACATTTTTTTATAGAGAAATCGAACCTAAAATAAGATTAGAATAGCCTATAGTAATTTAGAGCTGAAAAAGAGTAGAATTAAGTAGCCGTGACACCTGTCTAACCGTCTCAGCCAAAAATTAGTAACATGACGCATTAGGAGATGGACACGGGGAAGACATGATGCTGCTCCATGGGTTATGCATGAGCTACTTGCATGCCACACGGTCACATGGTCTTATCGTCGTCCATGGACCGAACTTGGGTTTTTATTCCATTCCAATTCCAAACCTTGGGTGGCCTGCGTTATCACGCTGATCTGCCCTTGCAATCAGCTCCACCTGCGCAGGCGTCGGCTTCCTACACGGCCACACACGGCTGGCTCCACCACCGCTGCGCCACAGCGCACCGCCCAGCCCAGCCTATGATGAGGAGTATGATGATTACGATCCAGTACAAAACCACATGCAATCTTTTAATTGCCCTCGTAGAACCATAAATTGGAAAAGGGTCCCCCGTCCCCTGGATGAGTCGGCTTGCATCTCCCACGCCTCTGATGGGAAGCCGTGAAACTCATCCGCCAAAAAAAATAAAAAAATGGAAGTCTCATTTTTTAGAGTAAAAAGAATAAATTAATATATATAAAAATATATTACTATTTATGGTGTATAATAAATATTAATATATCAATAATGGAATATATTTTTCATAATAAATTTAATTAAATATATAAATATAGATAATGGAAAATCTCGATTTTTTGAGGGGTCAAAGGATCAAATTTGACTAAATATATAAAACATATTAATATTTATGGTATGTAATAAATATCGATATATTAACCATGAAATATATTATTCATAATAAATATAATTACTAGATATAGATAATATCTTTAATCAAATTAATATTGTTTAACTCCTTAGAAAGCAAAGACCTCATTCTTTTGAAGATGGAGATAGTAGTAGGAGTACTAGATAACATGCAAATGCCTTTAACAAATGCCTAAACTAAAATGTTTTAGTTAAATAAAAATATCACTAGTACGGCATAACATTAGCTCTCAGAATTGATGGACATGCTCGTCTCAACTCCATAAACTTCTTTTTCCCAAAAAAAAAACTAATTCCATAAACACTTGAAGATGAGGCCGTAGGCTCTTTATCAACAATTACTGTAGTAATATATTTATCGAACGAGCGTGCGTGTGCTGTGTAAAAACATCATTTTACCTTCGGAACCACGCAGCCTCTCACCTCGCGCAGATCACAACATCATCGAGAAAGCGTCAATCAGAGTAAAAAAAAAAGAATGGAGAAGGTACATTTTCAACGAGAAAAGGAGAATAACTGAAGCTTATCATTTCTTTTTCCTTTTTTTTTACAACAATCATTTATCTTTCCTTGGCAGAGGTTGGAAACGACCGATTCGGAGCATCTCACACGCCGTTTTCTGACCACCTTCCCCCTCCTCCCCTGACCCTGATGGTCTGATGCCAGACACAGCTCAGCAGCAGCATCGCATCGCCTCGCCCCCGATTTCTTTTGTCTCTCTCTCTCTCTGGGTCTTAAAAATCCAACGCCAACGCGGCCACCGGACGCGCATTGCTCTCCCTCCCTGGCTCGTCCCCTCATCATCGCCACCCGCTTCCTCTGCTCCCCCTTCCAGGGGGCGTTCTTGGATTTCCAGTTCCGTGAGCTGCGTCTGCTGCTGACGCCGCCGCCGGTGGTCGCGTAGGTGGTGTCGGCCCGCAATGGGGAGGAGCAGCGGCGCCTGCTCCCTTCTTGGTTCCGCCCAGCTGCTCCTGCTGCTGCTCTCGCTCGCGCTCGGCTCCGCCGCCGCCCAGAAGGGTTCCACCTGGAAGACCCTGAGCGGTAAGCTCGATTCGCTGCGCTCTCACTTCGTTTCTTGAAAAGTTGGTGTGTATGTGATCTGATCTGATCGAAGTGCTGCCACTCTTCGCTTAAAGATCAGCCTTTTTTGCCTGTAAACTGCGAATTTGGTTTCTGTACTACAGCTTGGCCTGGATCTTCAGGATGAGCATGAACTGGCTGCGCATTTAGTTCTTTTTTGGGGGGCTCAAGCTTCTGTTTTTCTGCAGCAAAATAGTTTTTTTAGGGCTTCTGCAGCAAAATAGTTTTGCTAGTCTTTAGCACTGTTTGGGGGACTAGATTTCTGGTTGGAAGCTTGGGGCCAGCCATGATGCTTACCTTTTAGCATTTCGTCAAAAAAAAATGCACGGTAGCCTATCCAGCTAAGTGGCATTTGGTTGGGATTCAATAGACGCACATTTTATTGTTTACATCACCGTGTCCTCAAGTACAAGCCTATGCATAATCACTTTCTTAGTGAGAAATACTCGTAAATCATTAGCTGCTGACGCATACTGTTCATCGGCTGCTTATGGACCCATGGGGATTGCTTGTTTTGAGAATGGGATGGGAGTGGATCTGATAGGACTTTATGCCCTACCAGCTAGGAGTGAGGGGGAGAGAGTTGAGGGGAGCTACAGTACCCGCGGGTACTGTTCATGCAAGGGAGAGAGAGTGCAGGGGCGGCTGGCTCCCAGGGCAAGCCAGCAACTTAATGGAAAAAGTCTACTTAACCCCCCACCTATCAACCATGGTCTACTTCACTCCCCAAACTATAAAACCGTCTATTTTACCCCATGAACTTTTCAAAACCGTCTATAAACCGTCTATTTTACCTCCCACGGGCGGTTTTCGATGGTGGTTTTGCTACAGTAACGGTGGTTTGCTGCAGTAACTTTGGTTTCACTTTTTTTAATTTATTTTCGCTGAATCTTTGAAAAATCATAGTAAATCATAGAAAAATCATAAAATGGAAAATCCAATTTTGTTGGACTCCACATGAGTAAATCTACATAGTTAACATATAATGTGGTATGCTTTAGTACAAAGGTTTTGCTGTACCTTTAGATTAATTGGAAAATCTAATTCTGTCTGTAATTAATTGGAATTTATCTATAATTAAGTTATACATGGTCCAATGAGTACGAAATTTTTACTATAGTTGAAGCATACAATAATTAGCCTACCATAAAAATTTCACCATAATTGGACCACAGAAGCTGCAGCTATGAATTGTTCCAATTAATTACAAACAAAATTGGATTTTCCAATTAATCTAAAACTACAGCAAAAATTTTGTACTAAAGCATATCATATTATATGTTCATTGTGTAGATCTACTCATGTGGAGTCCAACAAAATTAAATTTCCCACTTTATAATTTTTCTGTGATTTACTATGATTTTTCAAAGATTCAGCGAAAATAAATAAAAAAAGAAAAGGTGAAACCACAGTTACTGTAGCAAAACCACTGTTACTGTAGCAAACCCGCCGTCGAAAACCGCCCGGGGGTAAAATAGACGGTTTTATAGTTGGGGGATGAAATAGACCATGGTTGATAGGTGAGGGGTTAAGTAGACTTTTTACGCAACTTAATTGTTGCTTCTTGCTTATAACTGATACAGGATTCTCTTTTATAGAGATGACTGACTTGACCCTTAAGGAAACATCCTAATCGAATCAATCTATCTTATTCCTTTCCTAACAAACCAATCTAATCTAATCCGGTACTGTTCATGCTGTCATGTTCACGTGCTACAGTACCGCGTGGGCCCGTGGTCCGGCTCCACTTGCCATAACACTACTCCGCCCCTTCAAGACAACTCGTCCTCGAGCTGTGGCGATTGCTAGAGCAGAAGACCTTGCAGTCCAGAGAAGATCGCCATGGCAGCTCTGCACAAGGAGTCCTATGTTGCAGTTGTAATCGAGGCAGAAGACATATGGCTCCCCAAAATCAACTCCGTCCCATGGGATCTGTCTGTAGTGGTGCACGATCCATACCTTCCTCCTCGAGGTGCCAAACTTGGCTGCGCCATCTGATCTGCCTGGAATCGAATCCGCTCGGCTCGAATCCATGGAGCGCCTGCACGTGGAGTCGATGGTGCCCTCCACGAGCAGCCACCCTCGCTATGGGTGCAGCAGAGCGGGGCTGTGCTGGAGGCGTACTCCAAGCGACCAATGGAGCTTTGAAGGCCTGCTGCTGAGCCGGCGGAGAATAAGCGCATGCAAACAGCCATGGTCCTGCTCGAGGGATCGGTGCTGCGGCTCGTAGAGGCAGCGACAAAGGCACCATGTCTGCCAATGTCGGTGCATGGATGATCGCCTGCATTGGTGACACTAGTGCCGGCGGGGTTGTTGGCGAAGCTGGTGATGAGACTGCCGGAGTTGTGGCAGCCGGGGCCTTCATTGGTGATGTGACCATGGCGGGGGAAGAGGAGCGCAACGACACGTAGCTGACACTGTCGTTGTTGGTGATGGCGCCGATGCAGCAAGTGGCGTAGCAGTGTGGAACTGCACTGGCACCACTACGGCTGCCGATGGTGCTGCTGGCGACGTCGTTAAGGACGGCGGTGCAGCAACCACAGCGGAATCGATCCGATCCGATTTGGCGAAGTGGACGGCCGCTGGTGCCTCGTCGAAGCCGCGCAGCTGGTTGCAGTCGGTGATCTGCATGAGCTCCTCCATGTGCAAGGCGTGCTCGAGAGTCTCGTCGGCGGCGGTGGCATCGACAAGATCATGATGATCTATGCCATCCACAGCCACGGACCCCTGCTGCAGCACAGGGTCCTCCACCACGGCTACGGCTGGGGTGCATAGGGCCCGACGAGGAAGGCCCTGATGTCCGCCACGGCCTGCCCTAACTCCAGGATTGCGGCCGTCATCTGCTCCGGGGTTAGGACGAGGGCGGCGGGAGACGACGGCGTCGGGGCAGAGGGCACGATCACCCCTGAGGACGCCAGCGCGCCCAATGCCGGCGCGCCTGATGTGTGGGGCAGCAGCGCCGACGAAGACGCTGCTGGCGGCGGGTGGGTGTGCGGCGACGGCGGGTGGGAAGAACTCGGTAGAGGGCTGGACATGATCGAACCAGAGATCTCTGATACCAGATTGATAGGACTTGATGCCCTACCAGCTAGGAGTGAGAGGGAGAGAGTTGAGGGAGAGCTACAGTACCCCAGGGGTACTGTTCACGCGAGGGAGAGAGGATAGGGACGGCTGGCTCCCAGGGGAAGCCAGCAACTTAATTGTTGCTTCTTGCTTGATTATAACTGATACAGGGTTCTCTTTTATAGAGATGACTGACTTGACCCCTAAGAAAATATCCTAATCAAATCAATCTATCTTATTCCTTTCCTAACAAACCAAACCAATGTAATCTAATCCGGCACTGTTCACGCTGTTATGTTCACGCGCTACAGTACCGCGTGGGCCCCTGGGGCTCCACTTGCCATAACAGGATCAGTTCGATGAATATTAATTCGGGTGGTGCTTTGAATTAACGGTGATAATGACCTATAATTTCACATGGTCATGCGTGTTTACCAGTTTTATGTCTGTCCGGTAATTTTGGTTTTGTATTTTCTGCCGTAGCGCTTAGGGCTGTTCCAGTACTTTTGTCCATCCTCATGACCCTAACAGTAACAATCATCTCATTTTTCCAGGCAAGGCTCCAGTAATCGTTGCTAAGGGCGGGTTCTCCGGTCTATTTCCTGATTCCAGTTTTTATGCTTATCAGACTCTTGGGACTCATAGCTCCCCTGACACAGCCGTGTGGTGTGATGTTCGGTTGACAAAGGATGGCGGTGGTATCTGCCTACCGAGCATAGACATGGATAACTGCACAGTGATAGCCAATGTTTTTCCACAAGGGAAGAAGACCTACAATGTTAATGGTGTATCTACGGTGGGATGGTTCTCCGTGGACTACACAAGCACTGATCTGCTAAACGTATCTCGTAAGTGGAGTTACAAATTTGTGTTTCACTATTGTCTTGAGCATTTTGATCTTGTTAACTGTTGTGGTATTCTTTTTGTACACTCAAAGGAATATGTTCAGATGTCTCATGTCTGTGCATTGAATCTTATGCCACTTAGTAAATGCAGATGTCATGCTTCATTAACCCATTTTGATATTTGCAGTGAAGCAATCGGTCCTATCTCGTGCCTATGCATATGATGGTATCTTTCCAATAACTCGTGTTGAAACTGTTTACACCCAATTTAATCCCGCTGCTGTTTGGTTAAATGTCCAGGTAGGGATAAAACTTTAACTAGCTTTGAACTAAAAAGTTGGTGATTTTCCTCTCACCTGAACATTTGTTTTCTTTCCAAATTGCAGCAAGACAGTTTCTACAGCCAGTTTAAGCTTAGCATGAGAAGCTATATCCTGTCTTTATCGAAAAAATTTGTTGTCGATTACATCTCATCGCCTGAAGTGAACTTCCTCACCAGTATATCTGGAAGAGTTAGCAAGAAGACGAAGCTTGTGTTCCGCTTTCTTGACGAACGCTCTATTGAGCCATCGACAAATCAGACTTATGGCTCAATGTTGAAAAATCTAACGTTTGTCAAGACTTTTGCCTCTGGAATACTTGTTCCCAAAAGCTATATCTGGCCTGTTACACCAGATAATTACCTGCTGCCTTATACTTCAGTTGTTGATGATGCTCACAAAGCGGGGCTAGAAATCTATGCTGCTGATTTTGCAAATGACTTTACTATCAGCTATAACTACAGCTTTGATCCATTAGCGGAATATCTTTCCTTCATTGATAACGGTGCCTTCTCTGTTGATGGTGTATTGAGTGATTTTCCGATTACTCCTTCAGAGGCAGTTGGTGAGTCCATCTATCCTTTTTTTTTCATGATGCTATTAATAAGTATGTGTTCAAGAATTTTATGCACTCAAGGTAGCACTAGGTCAGTGTGATGTTTTATTTAGAATAGTTGTTATGGAATCATGGTTCAGTTATTATTATTATTATTTTGACTTTGGCATGAATCCCCTAACAAGTTGGAAGATGTAGCATGGGTCATGGCCTCTTTGGTCTTGATTTGTTCTTCTTTTTCCCCTGCAGGTTGCTTTAGTAACCTGAACACCAGCAAGATTGATCATGGTACACCTGCTTCCTTTGTCACTTCACGCTTAATTTCACCTATTTATAAATGTTACTGAATTTCGTCACACATTGACAATGCAGCTAAACCTCTAGTTATCTCTCATAATGGTGCTAGCGGTGACTACCCAGACTGCACTGACCAAGCTTATGAAAAGGCAGTTGCCGATGGTGCAGATGTCATTGACTGTCCTGTTCAAGTGACCAAAGATGGCATACTGCTATGCATGAGTTCTGTTGACCTAATGGATGTTACTACTGTTGCAAAATCACAATTTGCTTCGCAAGTAACTACCATCAACGATCTGAAGGCTGGGCCTGGCGTCTTCACCTTCAACCTTACTTGGGATGATATTTCTAAGAACCTAAAGCGTAAGTTGATTTGATGTCATTTCCCCTACTTTTTGTAAACCTGAATGTTTGCTATGCAAATAGAAGCCAAACGTTTAGATATCCACATGTATATATGGTTATGCTAAGTCATCTTTTTTGTGCAATTGATAACTAGTGAATAGTTAATGGCCCATCTGTAATTTTTCTTCACAACTGATCATGCATTTGCTTCAAGACTAACATTTTTTATTGGCAGCCATGATATCGAACCCAGCGATCAACTTGTACCAGTACAGAAATCCCAGAAACAAGAATGCAGGAAATTTCATGAGATTATCAGACTTTTTGACCTTTGCAAAGGGAAAGGATTTGTCAGGAATCATGATAACTGTTGAGGTAAGAAATTAATGATGTGGAAAAATGTTATATCTAGTGTGAACCTAGATTTGAGTGATATGGAGTTGGCTATAGTGCTGTTCCAAATCTCTTACCATTTATCAAGTATACTGCACCGAGAGCAATGCCTTTTAGGGATTACTTGATAATCATTTTTTTTCATAGAAAAAAGTTCACAGATCTGAAAACACAACCTGTACAGTTAGTGATTTTTTTTATTTATATGATTAAAGACTAGACTGGCAGGATCCAAATAAATGACCAATATTTCTAGATTAGTGACCCTCAAACTTCATTCTGGTACAGAACCTTGATGAGAGCGTTGGCAGTTGGGCCACTCAACCCTATGCCTCGCCCATCTAGTCTAGTTTTGACCCTGCCACAAGCCCACAAGTAATCTAGTAGAATTAAAAATCACAGTGACCAGTTCATAGATATTTTAGCTACTTAATCCTTCACTAGGTTAACTAGCATTTCTATGTCTAGAACTTGCTTGCGAAGAACCTGAAGTTAAAGTAAATAATGTGATTTTACCCCTAACTAAATACACTTGACATGGTTTAAAATCTGTGAACTTACCCTACGAAAGGATGACTGGAGCAAAACCAATCCCTTTTTTATGTCTCATGTGGTGGAGTTCTTGCAAGTCCTCACCACACCTCATTCTCCCTTCTCTTTTTAATTCTTGCAGCATGCTGCCTTCATGGCAGAGGAGCTTGGATTTGGTGTGGTAGATGCAGTGATCAAAGCCCTTGATGACTCTGGTTATAACAAGCAGACTGCCCAGAATGTTATGATTCAGTCAACCAACAGCTCAGTTCTAGTGAAGTTCAAGCAGGAAACCAAGTACAACCTTGTCTACATGATTGAAGAAAATGTCAGAGATGCTGCACCTTCCTCCCTTGCAGATATTAAGAAGTTTGCTAATGCTGTTTCTGTTAGCACCACATCTGTTTTCCCGGAAACCCATTATTATTTGACAAACCAGACCAATAATCTTGTTCCGACCCTTCACTCTGCTGGCCTCCAAGTTTACGTTTACGTGCTCATGAATGAGTTTGGTTCTCAACCAAATGACTTCTTCGCAGACGCTACTGCACAGATTAATGCTTATGTGCAAGGTGCTAATGTGGATGGGGTCATCACTGATTTCCCTGGGACTGCTCACAGATACAAATGTAAGTTCCTGATTACAATTTCACAAGTACTGTATCATTTGTTAAGTGATTCAAATATATGAAGTTCTCGATGAATTTATTGGTCACAGTGAACTCCTGCACGAGCATGGGAAAGAACGCACCACTCTTTATGTCACCTCCGACACCTGGTGGCCTCCTTTCAACGATGCCCGCACAGCCACCAGCAGCAGCCCCAATGCCACTCTTGACGGATGCTGACGTCGCAGAACCAGCCCTACCTCCAGTCAGTAACACCACCACGCCTGCATCGCCTTCGCATGCCGCCCTCAGAATGCAGACCGATGTCTTGATCCTCGTCACATTGCTGATGCTATGTGCTTCCCTCATCTGAAGATAGTCCTGCACAACATCATATGCGGCGTGGGCACATTAGAGCTGGGGATTTCACATTGAACTGCTAATAGCAATTCTTTCCACCACCTTTATGTAGCGATTCTTTTCTTGTTCTGTCCGGTGTTTCGGAGGATGGATGGATGTTCAGCTTGATACCTCAACGGTGGCACTTGTGTGTGCTGCCGCTGCCTCTAGGTACATTTTGGTACATATGTGTGGTGATACATTGTTCAGGTCATCTTTCCTCAACCTGCCTCTGGGGGGCAAAATATTGACTGCAAACATACTAAGGGTCTGTTTGAATGCCCTCTAATCCATCTTAATCCACATGGATTTGAAGGGATTGCGGTGTACAATTAGTTAATTTTCTACCCAAATCTTTGCCAACTCATGTGGATTGGGGTGAATTAGAGTGTATCCAAAGTTCCAAACAAGCACTTGGGAGTTTTGAAAAGAAGTAAAATATATTAGAGGTCCAATAACTTGTGAGCAGTGTTATCTAGGTCTATCAATTCTAAAATTGTAATTTTTTTAATCTAAGAACTTTTTAAGTGGTCCATCAACTCTAAAATTGTTTTTTATCTATGAACTTTTTAAGTAGTTCATTAAATCTGATGGCATCTGAAACTGAAATAATGATATTTAGAGTCTGTTTAGCGCAGTTCGGCTTCACTAGTGAAGCTGTTTTTTTTTTTTTTGTTCTATAATACCACTAAAACTAAAGTTGTTGGCCAACGCCTCCTCTCCATCCGACACAGTCGCGGCGAGGTACTAACCAAGCCCGCTGCCGTGGTGTTCTGACAAACTAGCTCCACATTCCATGAGCATCGATGCTAGATGTCGTGTGCTTTCAAGGGCGTGATTAGTTTCCGTATCAAACCAGCTTGGCTCGCACATGGAAGACAGGCTCCCGCCGGGCAAACTGTGTGCGTGCAGGCTGTTTGCAGGTGTCTAGTGTCCGGCAGCATATCCTCCGGCTGGAAGGCCACACGGACACCATGTTGATGTAGCCGTATAGGAGTCACAGTCACCTGGAATGTAGCCGAGTCCGTGTGACGAGCGCAGCCACCTTGGCAGCCTGCACAGACGCGAATAACTCAACGCGGTGGACATTCCGGCGGAAGCAGGAAGCAGGAAGCAGTGAAGCACCCAAACGATGACGACACGGCGTGCAGTCGCCACAAATGGCGTAAGTACATTTCGTCGAACATGTTGCATGCGCACAACAACTCGACGAAGATACTACAGGTGGCTTGGTGTCAAGGAACGTGACGTGAGTTGCAGGCAACGTATACGTATTGAAATTTGAAAGAAGGCCACCGGAGGGCCCGGCTCCGGCTCCAACCCCAGACCGTGTGGATGTGTGTTCTCGTCTCGTAGAGGACGAGGAAGAGACCGGCAGCGCATGCCGCGGCCACCGCGTCGCATTGGCGCGCACCTTGTGCTAGAGCGGCCGAGCCCCCGCGACCGCGAGCGATTGAGGCGGCTATCTACCTGCACGGCGATTGTGAGGCGGGCACGGAGCGCCGTGGTGGCGTGACCAGATGACGCTCCGCAGGATGCTGGCGAACCTCGCCGCCGCCTGGCTGGATAAAGAGCTGGCTCGGCCCCAGCTGGTTCTGGCTCGTTAAGATAACGAGTGAGTCGAGCCAGCTCGTTATTTTAACGAGCCAGAAAGTCAGCTCGGCTTGACTCATTAAAAACTCAAGCTGGCTTGTTAAGCTCGCGAGCCAGGTATAAAAAATACACAAAATATAATATTTACATTTATCTAAAGTTTGAGAATAATAATAATATAAAAGAAATGCATCTAGACTAGTTACCAGTCAATTTATAGGGTCTAGACCAGTTACCAGTCAATTATAAAGTGCAAGACATGAAGTAATACAAAAACTAATACTTTTTTTTTCCTGAAAGTTTGGTTCGTTTAGCTCGCGAGCGGCTCACGAGTTAGCTCGTTACAGCTAACGAGCTACAATCTTGGTTAGGCTTGGCTCGTTATCCTAACGAGTTGAGCCGAGCAAGTCGAGCCAGCCACGAGCCGAGCGAGCTTCGAGTTTTTCGTCCAGCCTCGCCTCCGATCCAATGGGGAAGGTCCGATTCGAGCCATGGTGAGGGTCGGGCGGTGGGCCGTGGCCATGGCCGTGGCCGTGGTAAGGCAGAGGGTTTAGGCCTTCTGACACGCTGGAGAGCTCACACTTTTGATACGAATATTACGACATCCGGATTGCATTAGCACAAAAGTGAGTACTGGATTAGGGATACACCCAGCTACCGCTCGCCTCCGACACCTCCGGCACAGCCGGCCACTACCGTCTTCTTCCTTCCTACCTCTCCCTTCCTCTTAGAAGCTAGTTAACGTTTCTACAGAGTTCGGATTCCACACGGCTTCTTCATCCGTGGGCCACCCAGTCTGGGCCGGCATACTTCAAACTGGGCTGGGTCACCCTTTTGGGCCTCTTCGTGATGACAGACTTTACCGCCTCCAATCCTGTATTGCCTTCAGGTCCATCATCAGTTCTTCGGTCATCTTCTTCAGTGGCATCAGTCACCAGTGTCGTGACACCTTTGCATTTTACTCTTTGTTTTTTTTTTTGGAAATGATGCCATGCTTCACGTGTGGCCACAGCAGCGCCGAATCAGGTCAGCTTGGCAAAGCAAAGTACATTTACACATGCATTACGTATCGATATGTATCCTTTCATTTTTTTAAAAATTTTAATACTTCGAAGTATATTTTTTCTAGTAAGATTTTCACGTTTGTAGTGTTGAGGGGGGTTTGCATTGAATACTTTTTCTTTTCTTTTCTTGCGAGGAGTTTGCACCAAATACTTGGCTTTCTCTAAGTCTGAATCCATATCGTTAAGTTCACATATAGGGCATTGTTTTGAATACTGAACTAACCTCAAGTTAGCCCTAGGCCATATAAATGAGTGGGCTAATTTTAGTGTAGCCTAACTGGTTGTTAGTCCATCTTATTAGTCCATGTATCCCGACGACGTGTGACTGAATGTCAATCACTACTTTGGTCGCCTAAATTCTAGTTCGTAGTGTTACAATCTCGCCGAACTGAGCATTCGTTCATCCAGAATGTGAGAAGAGTAGCAGTAATCTCCAATGAATCATTCTGTACTGCAATCTGAAAAGGATGTGATTGGATTGGACTATGGAATGCACATTGGAGATTTGTACTGGAGCAGTCAATTATGCCACTTGCCACGCAAGAGCTGCCAAGTCAGAAGAGTAGCAGTACCCTAGCAGCCATCGGCGGAGGAGCGACGTCCACCGGCTGGGCTGGGCGCCACCATCCACCCTCCGTTGGGAGTTGGGGACGCCACGCCGTGTTCACTGACAACCGCGGGTTTCGCGTGTGGCCACGGCGCGGCCGCAGCCAATCGTCGCGTCTTCTGCCTGTCCGTCGCCCATCCATGCCGCCTCCCGCCTCGACGCCGGCGACGCACGCGGCCGTGTACGTGACGGCGGTGCCCCTGCGGGCGCCCAGGGGCCCCGCGCAGCTGCTGATGTCGGCGGGCTACTCTCTGGGCATGTGGGACCTGCAGCACTTCATGATGCTCCTGCGGCCCGACCCGGCCCTGGCCCAGGCGCTAGTGTTCGATTTCCAGCCGCGGGACCCGGAGGACGCCCTCGCCGCGCTCGCGGTGCTGTCCCGGAGAGAGATCCCTGGTATGGTAAAACCCTTCGCCTTCCTTCGCGGTTGATTGATTGATTCGTGCCATGGCGAGAGCCTATCTGTCCTGTCCTGCCATGGCGAGGATTTATTTGTCCTGCTCCTGCAACTGCAATGGATGGATGGATGTTCAGCGTCCTGTTCGCTTCGATTATACCGTACTTTTTCAAAAAAAAATAGTATTTTTCTTTCGCAAGGCATGGTTCGTAGAAGGACGCTGCGGAGGGTCCCGGACCGGCGGTGCTGGCTCGTCGGGCACTGCTGCCGCGACGGGGACGACGACGCCGTTGCCGCCGCCGGCAGGTTCAGCGAGCGGTGGCCGACCGGCCTGGTAGTCGGGGAGCACGACTGCCGGGACTACACTAACGGTAATCCGTCAGGGGCCCTCGCTCATAGTCATCGCCATTGCAAAATCGTCGTGGTAGTGCGATCCGCCTCATCCTTTCTTTGTTTTGTTTTGTTTTGTGGATCGCAAGGGCTGGTCGAGGTCCTGACAGGTGAAAAACGTGTCCTGGAGTCGCTCCGATTGGGCGGCAACGGCAGCACCACCAGCGGGGCGGCGCAGCCGTGGTGCGAGTGCCTCTCTCTCTTTCTTCTTTCCCTCGGTTCCTTCGCTCTCGTGGCGCACTAGCGAGTGTGTACTGAATCTCCATCGAGGTTCGAGATATGGTTTCCAATTCTTGGTTGACGTTGCGTGTGCGCAATCTGTTGATGCAATCGTTTCCTGAAGAAAAAAATATTATGGTTACTGATGCAATTTGGTCGAGGTAACGGGCAGCCTCTGGGTAATTTGGCAGATTTGCTGGTCTTTGTTGTTCAGCCTCGTTGCAGATTGTCTGAAAGAGTTCGTCTGAATGTTTCGCTAGGATACTTCTTTGTTACAAACTCTTCGTTTTACTCTGCAGATGGATTATCTAAATACCCCCACCGTCAGTGTGTGTAGCGCATAGTGAAGTATGTACGGTCACTCATCAGATTCTATAACTGGAGACCCAACACACAAGGCAGAGAATTCAAGGAAATGAGGAGACATTTTCAGAAAAAGAAAAAGAAACGAGGAGAGAAGCTAAGGGCATCACCGATGGAGGCTAACACTCTTAGTTTTAGTACAAATAAAGTGATCCACATAGGTTAGGAAATATTGAGACTACTATTCACATAATTCAAACTATCACTACTTGTGGTTTGCACAAAAACTTTTTGCTTTCATCATGCCTCACCTTTATTTCCTTTCCCTCTTCTTTTTTAGCATGGACCATCTTCTCTTCCCAAGCATATGTAGCTTTTGCAAAACACTATGATAAATATAGAGCATCTATTTTTTTATCTGATTCTACATGGCACATGAGGCTACAAGTAAAAGCATGGCGTTGGGGAAGGCAGGTACCCTAGACAAGGCAATGGCGTAACAACGAAATGAGGCCACTTTGCTGAAGGCCAAGGCAAATCTGCAGTAGCATTGCTGATCCATGTAACGTAATCAGGTGAAATCTGTTGTCAGCATCTTTTGCCGTCTGAAGTTTCCGAACAATGATACTACACCTCAAATAGTCGAAGTCCTACCTGAACTGAACACTGGGTCACCCTGCCAACTCCTTCAGAAGAAAACAGAGTCCAAGTTTTCCTCAACTTGAGACAACATGTAATGCATCATCCATTCATCCATATTCCCATAACAAGCAGTGGCAAAGCTGCAGGCCACCTTTGCCCCTACGTCCCCACCACCTCATCCATCCATCTCATCTCAACCCCAGAAACAACAAACCAATTACTTGCATTTGTTGTGCTTACTCGTGCCATGACCAAATGGAGGTAGCTCGGGCGTTGACTAATGCAATGACTTTTCTCCATTAACCCACCCTTATCTGTAGCCTGAAAGGAGGAGACAGAGCATGTAGGCGAGGCCATTAACCTGTTACGGCCAATTGGACCATTGGATCCGCGCCATGATCGGAGGCGCCCAACCCTACATGGTTGGTGGGCCCCGTTACACTGCGCTATAAAAACAGAGATGGGGGCCGACGGCTCTCTTCACGAGGTTGAACGAGCTACAGCCGCCCCACCGATATTACCCTAATCTGATCTAAGAGAGGGTGCGCAGCCAGTGACGGGAAGCGCCATCACAAGGTTCGCCGCCGTCACTGGACTGCACCTACGACCGCGGACAACGCCGCTACTGCACTGCCGCCTTTCACCACCGCGCCTCTACCAAGTCTCCACCGAGCGCTGCGATGGCCAGCCCGTCTTCTTCGAAGACGGCCGATGGTTTGCACCTTCTTCACCCCCCTCTCTCTCACTCTATCTATTAATCCCGTACTAGTAGATGTTCTAGGACTCACTGTTTATTCCAAACACAAGTAAACATGCTAGATCTATGGCTAGTGATCCTGTTCTACTTCTATCAATGGTATCAGTCGTCTAACTAGACGTAGATCTAGCCTATCGGAGTAGAAAATCGAATAGCAGCATTTAGAAGGAGGTGATAGATCCGTTTTCAGATCTAAACAGAGGGTTCATCAAACCCTAAACCCAAAATCGGGTGGAGAAAAAGGGTGAGGAAGGTCTCGGTTTTGAAAAGCAACTCAAACCCTAACCCTAACCCGCGCAAACAACTCGAGGAAGAAGAACAGTACGCAACCCTAACCCTACCCCTAAATCGGACAACTTCCGAGAAGAAGAGAAAGAAAATCCATTCAGAGGGAAGAAGGGGAAAGGGGAAGGGCTTTAGAAGACGGCTTACCTCGCCGCTGCACCGCGTTGCTATTTTGTCGACGCGCGAGAAGAAGGCCGAGTCGTTGCTCATCAGGTGCATGCGAGCTTCGGCCAAGGGCGCCGCCGCTAGGCCGCTCGACGGTAGGGCACTCATCCACTGGGGAGCGCGCGCGCCGGTGAGGGGGCCAGCAACGGCGCCATCATCTCTCTCTGCGCTCTCGCTCTTTCGCTCACCGGTTGCTGCGCTGAGGAGAAGAGAGGGGCGCGACGAAGAGAGAGAAAGGGAAGACGTGAATGAGATAAGGTTTTGGGGGAGGCCGTGGCATCAGGGTTTTTTTTTGGCCGACGCGCGCGCTCGACCGTCCGATGCAGATGGATGATCGAGAACACCCGGGCCAAATTGAGCCTAGGCGGGCGAGAGCTTTCCCGTCCCAGGCCCAGGTTGCGGCCTGGGCGCGGGGGAGGTGTAGGACACGTGGACGCCTAAGAGGGGGGGTGAATTAGGCAACTTAAAAATCTAACTCTAAACTATGGCCTCTTTTTCTACCTCTAGCAAAACCTATGCAAAAGATAATCTATCTAGATGTGCAACTACGGTTTTGCTAGTGTGTTGCTATCTCTACCGCAAATGATAATAAAATGATCAATGTAAATGCGGAAGCTTAAAGAGCAAGGTAGAGATATGCAAACTCCCGTCGACGACTCCGGTATTTTTACCGAGGTATCGAGAAGCGCGCAAGCTTCCCCCTAGTCCTCGTTGGAGCCCCTCGTAAGGAATCCCTCGCAAGGGCCAAGCTCCCGGTCGGGTAACTCCGTGGATAGCCTCGGGCCTTCCCCACGCGCAAGTGGGTCTCCGATGTGCCTTCCGGCAAGCCTCTCCCGGATGCTCCCCGCCGTCTTCACTATCAAGCTTTCGGCCGAAACGCCGCGGGCCTTGTTCCCTTCGGTACACGGTGGCGGCCGCACCACAAACGCGGTTGGTGCGATCTCGCAAGACTTCAAGCCCCTCCGATGTACAACTCTTGTGCTAGCAAGCATGGGGTGGCAAAGAGGTATGCAAACCTCACTAAACACTAGGCAAACACCTAGAGCAAGCGCATAAGCGGTGGTCTAATCAACCTAAGCACTTCGCAAAGCACCTACGCTAATCACCTGATGAAACACTAAGCACTTAGCAAGTGGAGATCACTAAAATGGTGTATCAACACCCTTGGTATGTTTCCTCAGCTCCACACTACTCAAATGGCCGGTTGGGGGTTGTATTTATAAGCCCCACTGAGAAAGTAGCCGTTGGGGTCGAACTCCCGCAATTCTGCTACTGACCGGAGACTGAAATTGTCCTGACCGAACGCGTCCGGTCGTCCCGACCGTTGCAGCCGCGAACTACCGATCGGACGCTGCCAGCGTCCGGTCGCCTGCCACCGGACGCGTCCGGTCGCAGTTTCGCGCGCCTGGAACCTCTCTGTACTCGATCGAACGCTGTGTTTCTGCGTCCGGTCGGTTGCCGCCAGCGTCCGGTCCTCGCGTCCGGTCGCCTGTCTGCCGAGCCACCGGTCCAGCGTCCGATCGCGCTTTCAGCGTCCGGTCGCCTCTACGAGCTCGTTTCTTCGCGATCTTGCGTACGGCTTGGTTTCTATCTTCATGCTTGGACTTTGCTTGATATCTTGGGTCTTTTCTTGTGCTTCTAATGTCTTGCTTGAGGTGTTGATCATCGGATCATCACGTCGCCATCGTCCAAGTCACGTCTTGCACCCTATTGGACTACAAAACAAACACTTACAAATTCATTAGTCCAATTTGGTTGTGTTGGTCATCAAACACCAAAATCCAAAGTAAATGGGCCAAGGGTCCATTTTCCTTACAATCTCCCCCTTTTTGGTGATTGATGCCAACACGACCAAAGCAAGCAAATAACAAAATTTTTAATTTAAAAAACTATCTACTTGCTAGGATGCAATGCAAGGGGCAAGGTTTTATGATGCTAAGAGATACTACATGAAAGACTATGATACCAATTGAAGACCTAGCTTGCCCTTGCAAATGTCCCCATGTGGCATTATGGATTAAGGTTTTGCTTCTTATAAATTATCCCCATTACTTAAACTAATCCATAATCCACTATCCTCCCTTTCTTGGACCATTACCATTTGTAAACATTAACTTAATGCTTGCCTTTGGTCCTCCAAATTCTCCCCCTTTGGCATCAAACACCGAAAAGGAAGACATTAGTAGCACAAGGGAGGGTCAAACTTTGTGATCCTTTGTATGTAGAATTGGATAGATCACAAAATTTGACTCTCACATTATATAGACTAAGCTCCCCCTACATAAATGCATACATATGATAGAAAGCAAAGCATATGCATAATTGGCAAATTATTGCACAAAGGAGTTTAATCTATATAATGCATGGAGAAAGCATATAAATATCAAAATGAAGTCAACATGATGATACTAAATGAAGAATGATGCTTAACTTTGGGGACTCCAATTTCCTTACAATGAGACTACTACACATGTGATAGGTTTGAGAAGTTGATACCATTTAAAAAGTGTTAGTCTCAAAGCATCCAAGTTGTAGAAATACTCCCCCTAAATTTGTGCACACAAATATAGAATACATTGTAGAAATCATGCACATTGATTTTAGAATTAAAAAATACCACTTGAAAGATGACATCTCATGAATGTGAGAATCATTTTCAAAAAGATATCCAGGAGAGATTATCTACAATTTGGACTTTGGCACATATTTAATAAACAATTGTAAGATAAGCTATGTGCCTTGCTTCTAAACAATTTTAAACTATGTAGGTTTGCTCCAAGAGTTAAAAATGAAACCGAGCAATCCTACCATAAGATATACCTATTGTATGCATGGCAAAATGATTTAAACATGTAAATGCAAACATAGGCATGAAGAGTAACTAGATGCTTAAAGATACCAATTGTAGGAAAATCTAATTGCAAGATGTACCAATTAAAAAGTAATGACATCTAGTTACCTAATATGGGAAGGGGAATTTGGGTCCATAGTATTCACTAACCCACTTGGCAATGATTTTGTCCAACATGATGCACCCCATGAAATGCACTCATACTTTGCCAAGTCTCCAAATTCCCCGTTGTCCATTGGACTTCTCACTTCCCTCTCGGGATCCAAACCTTCTTGGTGCTTTTCATGTTGGAAATGATTTCCTTTGGCACCCAACAGCGTTTGACCCCATTGTTGGCTTGCTTGTTCACCTTGATGGCCACCACCTTGTCATTTTTCTTCTTCTTCAAGAGATAAGGTGTGGAGGCTTTCTTGTCCACCTTGTTGGTGTAGGTGTTGGAGAGCTTGCTTGTTTGCTTTTTCTCTTTCTTCTTTTCTCCTCCCCCATTCTTCACCTTGCACTCAAAGGACTTGTGACCTTCCTTGTGGCACACGTAGCAAACCACGGTTTGTCCTTCATCAAGCTTCTTCACTCCCTTGACGGTGTTATCTTGATGAAGTTGGGTTTGCTTTGCCTTGCCTTTCACTTGAGTCAAGTCCTTGGTGAGGCGAACTACTTCTTGCTTGAGTTTCTCATTCTCCTTTACAACCTCTTGTGTGCATGTATCTACAATCACTTTCTCAACACAAGCTTGGTTGCACAAGGGTGAGTCTAAAAATAAATCATTGCAAGAAGTAGAGGCATCCTTTTTAAATATGTCATTTCTTTTAGATGCCTTGGTGGGGGTATTTTTGACGGTCTCAAGATTAGCAACTTTATTTGTTAGCTCATCACAATGCTTGCACATGATTTCCATTTTAGCAAGCAAACTTTGATAATCATTTTGTGAGCTAGCTAACTTTTCTTTTAATTTTTTATTTTTCTTTTCAAGATGCTTATCATTGATTGTGCATGCACTCGTTGTTGCACTAGCCTCAAGTTGCTCAATTTTTGTAGATAGTTCAACATTGAGATTTGCAAAGTTTTCATATTGTTCAAGTAAATTCTTGTATGCTTCTTGTGAACTACCTAGCTCTTCTTTTAAAATTTTGAGCTTCTTTTGTTGACTAGTGCAAACTTTAGCATATTTAAGATTTTGTTGCACAATTGTATTGTAAGAAGGCAAATCATCATCACTATCACTCTCACTAGAGGATGAGCTTTCGTTACCTCGTGCCATAAGGCACACACGAGAAGAGCTTGATGATGAGTGTTTGCGCCCTCGCCTCTTGTGATGGTCTTCTTCACTTGAAGAATCATCCCATGACCTTATTGATGTGAGGGCTTTGTTCTTGCACGTCTTCTTCTTTGTCTTGGGTGTGGGCTTGTTTGTACAAACTTCCACAAAGTGCCCCACCTCGCCACATCCATAGCATCCTCTCTTTCTTTGCTCGTTTCTTTGATTGGTGAAAATAAGGTCTTGGATTTGGATGGGCACACCCTTGACATTGAGCTTTTGGATCATCTTCTCCACCTTGTTGATAAGTTTGATTGATTCTTCATCAAGGTCGGAGGTGGAGGAGGAAGATTGATCATCACTTGATTCTTCTTCTTCATCATCATCATCCTCATCTTCATCTTCACTTGAGGAACTTGAGCTTGAGCTTGTCTCAACTTTCTTGCCCTTCATCTTCTTTTTCTCGCTACATGCGAGAGCTTTGCCTTTGCTTGATGAAGAGGTTTCTTCTTGACCCATCTTGCGTGACATTTCAAATGCCACTATCTTGCCAATGATAATCCCCGGGGTCATGGTGCTCAAGTCCTCCATATTGTGAAGGATGGTGATGATGCTTGAATATTTCTTTTGTGGTAGCACGGAGATGATCTTCCTCACGATGTCCGCATCATCTAGCTTTAATAATCCTATAGAGTGGAGCTCATTGATAATTAGATTCAATCGAGAATACATATCACGAACAAGCTCATCTTCATTCATTGTAAAGGAATCATAATTTTGCTTAGCTAGACAATGTTTTTGCTCACGGACATTACTTGTGCCGTCATGGAGCTCTTGGAGTTTTAACCAAATTTTATGTGCCGTATTTAAAGTAAATACTTGGTTAAAAACATCCATGCTAAAAGATTCAAACAAGCAATTTTTAGCTCTAGCATTGAAATGCAATTCTTTTTCATCACTCTTCGTGGGTTTTTCGGGATTCTTAATGGTTTTCATCCCATCGCGAGTGACTCTCCATACACCTAAATCAACCGCCTCAAGATGGCAAGCCATTCTAGCCTTATAATAGAGGAAGTTAGTGCCGTCAAATTGTGGAGGCCTAGCGTTATCCATCCCAACCACTCTAATTAGCGTCGGCTCAACAGCGGTTAAGCCAAAGGTCCAAATATGAGCCAACCGGCTCTGATACCACTTGTAGGACACGTGGACGCCTAAGAGGGGGGGTGAATTAGGCAACTTAAAAGTCTAACTCTAAACTATGGCCTCTATTTCTACCTCTAGCAAAACCTATGCAAAAGATAATCTATCTAGATGTGCAACTACGGTTTTGCTAGTGTGTTGCTATCTCTACCGCAAATGATAATAAAATGGTCAATGTAAATGCGGAAGCTTAAAGAGCAAGGTAGAGATATGCAAACTCCCGTCGATAACTCCGGTATTTTTACCGAGGTATCGAGAAGCGCGCAAGCTTCCCCCTAGTCCTCGTTGGAGCCCCTCGCAAGGAATCCCTCGCAAGGGCCAAGCTCCCGGTCGGGTAACTCCGTGGATAGCCTCGGGCCTTCCCCACGCGCAAGTGGGTCTCCGATGTGCCTTCCGGCAAGCCTCTCCCGGATGCTCCCCGCCGTCTTCACTATCAAGCTTTCGGCCGAAACGCCGCGGGCCTTGTTCCCTTTGGTACACGGTGGCGGCCGCACCACAAACGCGGTTGGTGCGATCTCGCAAGACTTCAAGCCCCTTCGATGTACAACTCTTGTGCTCGCAAGCACGGGGTGGCAAGAGGTATGCAAACCTCACTAAACACTAGGCAAACACCTAGAGCAAGCGCATAAGCGGTGGTCTAATCAACCTAAGCACTTCGCAAAGCACCTACGCTAATCACCTGATGAAACACTAAGCACTTAGCAAGTGGAGATCACTAAAATGGTGTATCAACACCCTTGGTATGTTTCCTCAGCTCCACACTACTCAAATGGCCGGTTGGGGGTTGTATTTATAAGCCCCACTGAGAAAGTAGCCGTTGGGGTCGAACTCCCGCAATTCTGCTACTGACCGGACGCTGAAATTGTCCTGACCGGACGCGTCCGGTCGTCCCGACCGTTGCAGCCGCGAACTACTGATCGGACGCTGCCAGCGTCCGATCGCCTGCCACCGGACGCGTCCGGTCGCAGTTTCGCGTGCCTGGAACCTCTCTGTACTCGATCGGACGCTGTGTTTCTGCGTCCGGTCGGTTGCCGCCAGCGTCCGGTCCTCGCGTCTGGTCGCCTGTCTGCCGAGCCACCGGTCCAGCGTTCGGTCGTGCTTTCAGCGTCCGGTCGCCTCTACGAGCTCGTTTCTTCGCGATCTTGCGTACGGCTTGGTTCCTATCTTCATGCTTGGACTTTGCTTGATATCTTGGGTCTTTTCTTGTGCTTCTAATGTCTTGCTTGAGGTGTTGATCATCGGATCATCACATCGCCATCGTCCAAGTCACGTCTTGCACCCTATTGGACTACAAAACAAACACTTACAAATTCATTAGTCCAATTTGGTTGTGTTGGTCATCAAACACCAAAATCCAAAGTAAATGGGCCAAGGGTCCATTTTCCTTACAGGAGGCACCGTGAGCGCTTGTGCACGAGCCGCCGCCGCTGCCGAGCCGCGCACTGTTGCTGCTGGGCTGCTTACTGCTGCTGCAGGCTGGGCCATAATGAACAGCGAATGACGTTTGAAATTTATTTATTTTCAGAAGCAGATTTGAATGAATTTTGATGAATTTCGAAGGTTTAAAATTTCTGGTAAAATTACACCAACGTGTTACTTTTTCCAGAAAGTAGATATGAATATGAAAATGCTTCTGAAAAGTAGATAATTATTATATATTCATGTTTCCGCTGCGATGTTAAAGTTTATAATCTTCTAATTAAATTCGAACCAACGGGAGAATTTAATTTGAAGAGTAGTCAATTTTAATCAGTAAATTATAATGTTATTATTTTTCTAACCAATGTTGATAATAGCAATATTATAATGTTTATTCATAAGTTTTCCATGCATTAATTCTATTTCTGTCCAACGGTGATATAGAATTAGTGTATAAGAATATTGTATGTTTTAATTTTGACCAACGTTAAATTAAAGCATGCAATTATGATGTCATATTTTCTCACTATCGCTGACGGTGTTTTTTAGGATTCAACCCAATGACATTCATCTCGCATATACCGCCTCTTGAAGGGGGCAACTATAGGGTATGGCGAGAGAAGTATGAACTAGCACTTGCGCTGTCTGAAAATGATCTAGTGCTTACCTCCCCGTGTCCTACTAAGCCAGTGGACCCGGTGAGAAAAGAAAATGAGTCTGATGCTGATTTCACTGCTCGACAGCGAGATCATGCAGAAGTGCGGATGAAGTATGATCTCGAACACAAGAAATGAGACATTTCAAACCGCAAGTGCTTATGGTGGCTAAGTCCATAATTTCAGATGCAATAAGAGGGTCTATCCTAGATTGGGATATCGCCACGGAGTATCTTAAGAAGGTGGAGAGTCAGTTCACTGGCTCTTCAAAGGCTTATGCTAGTACTTTGATCAAGAAATTATTCAATGAGAAATATACTGGTGGCGGTATCAGAGAGCACATACTGAAGATGAGCAACACGGCTTCGAAGCTAAAGCCAATAGATTTGGGGCTCAAGGATGAGTTCCTGATTCATTTGGTTTTTACTTCCTTGCCAAAGGAATATGAAACCTTTGTTGTTAATTATAACATGCAACCCGATAAGTGGGACATAGAGAATCTCATCGCAATATATGTTCAAGAAGAGGAAAGGCTAAAGTCCTTACAAGGTGACTCTGCTAACCTTGTGAAGGATAAGAAAAGGAACTTCAATAAGAATATCAAACCTCAAGGGAAAGCCCCTCAGAATGACCACCATCCGAAGAACAACAATGCTCAAGTTGAGAAGGATCAATGCAAATGGTGCAAGAATCATGGACACTACAAGAGGGATTGTCCAGACTTCCTGAAGAGCCTTTTGAAGAGAGGTGATGATTTCATTACATTCATAAATGAATCCCTGTATTTAAGTTATGCAAAATCTACTTGGTGGATTGATTTAGGTGCAATTGTTCATGTTGCAAATTCATTACAAGGTTTCCGTACGAAGAGGACCCTACAAAGAGGAGAAAGAAGAATTAAAGTAGCAAATGGAGTTGAAGCTGAAGATGAAGCCATTGGAGATCTTTCTCTAGAATTAGTTGATGGTTTTCTACTTAAGCTTTTAGATGTTCTATTTATACCCTCTTTGCGAAGAAACTTAATAAGTGTTTCACGTTTAGATGACGATGGATATGATTGCCATTTTGGTAATAGTAAATGTCAGATTATTTATAATAATAAATGTGTTGGTCTTACCTTCCGACAAGACAAGCTTTATTTATTATCACTTTCTGAGAATGTAAATGATGTAAGTACTGAGAATGGGAATGCTTCCTCATCTATGAATGCAACAAATAAGCGGAAGAGAGTACATGATGTATCTTCGAAATTATGGCACCGTCGTTTAGACCATATTTTGAGGGGGAGAATAGAGCGATTGATTAAGAAATCAATTCTTCTGCCTTTAGAATTTTCAGATTTAGAATAATGCATAGATTGCATAAAAGGAAAGTACGTTAAGAAAATAAATAAATATGTCAAATGAAGCATAGGAATTTTAGAAATAGTTCACACAGACATCTGTGGTCCTTTTCCTATAAAGAGTGTGGATGGTTATGATTCATTTGTAACATTCACACATGACTATTCTTATTTTGGCTATATTTATCAAATTAAAGAAAGATCGGAAGCATTGGATAAATTTAAGATATTGAAGGCTAAAGTTGAAAATCAACACAATTTAAAGATTAAGGTAGTAAGGTCTGACCATGGAGAGAGTACTACGGTCGGCACACACCGTATGGCTAAGTTACTGGACTCTTTGTAAGGTACTTACAGGAAATGGCATAGTAGCCCAATATTCTACACCGGGCAATCCTCAGCAGAATGGAGTAGCTGAAAGACATAATCGTACCGTAATAGATATGGTAAGAAGTATGATAAGTTACTCTACCCTATCGATAAGTTTATGGATGGAGGCGTTAAAAACCGTCATTCATATTCTTAATCGAGTGCCAAGTAAGTCGGTGCCCAAAACACCGTATGAGTTGTGGACAGGAAAGGAACCCTCACTAAACTATTTACGTGTGTAGGGTTGTCTAGCTGAGGCAAAACTATTTAACCCAAACATAGGGAATCTAGACTCCAAGAGAGTCAGCTGCCATTTCATTGGCTATCCAGAAAAGTCAAAAGGTTATCGCTTCTATTGTTCTGACAGATAAACGAAGTTTGTAGAAACAAGACATGCTGTCTTCTTAGAGGATGACATGATCGGGGGGAGCATAGTAGCATGAGAAATTAGTTTTAAAAAGAAGCGGGTATACGTGCCCACTTCTATGGTTCAGGAACCATTCTTTACGCTACCTGTTGTTGCTGTACCAACAGTGCAAGACACTGTAGTAACAGTACCTATTGTTAGTTCTCATGTGGCAACAATGAATGAACATGAGAAACCTGTCCTTTAGGATCCCCAAGAACCTATTGTCACACATGAGGGAGAGCAACAACAGCCTCATGTAGAACAAGCGTCATCTAACGAGGCCCCTAGAAGGTCTCAAAGAGTCAGGAGATCAGCCATTCATGATGATTATGAAGTTTATGAAAGTAAAGAATTTCAAATGGAGGGTTATCCCACCTTATTTGAAGAAGCCATGAGAAGCGCTCACTCATCCAAGTGGCTTGAAGCCATGAAAGATGAAATGAAATCAATGAAAACCAATGGTGTTTAGAACTTAGAAACAATTCATAAAGGAGCCAGGACAGTAGGCTATAAATAGGTCTACAAAACTAAACATGACTCCAGAGAGAATATAGAAAGGTTTAAAGCATGACTTGTGGCAAAAGGTTTCACGCAAAGAGAAGGCATAGATTACAATGAGACATTTTCTCCAGTCTCATATAATGATTCTTTTAGAATCATAATGGCGCTTGTAGCACATTACGACTTAGAGTTACATCAGATAGATGTAAAGACGGCGTTCCTAAACGAGAATTTGGAGGAAAATATTTACATGGCACAACCGAAAGGTTTTGTTTTGAAAGAAAAAGAACGCATGGGATGCCGCCTGAAGAAATCCATTTATGGATTAAAACAAGCTTCAAGATAGTGATATTTGAAGTTTGATAGTACAATAAGCAAGTTTGTGTTTCAAGAAAATGTAGAGGACAATTGCGTTTATGCAAAGTTTAAGAATAGGAAATACATTTTTCTAGTCTTGTATTTGGATGACATCTTGCTCGCTAGCAGTGATGTTAATCTACTACTAGAAATAAAGAAGTTCTTGTCCTCAAAGTTTGATATGAAGGATCTCGGTAAAGCTTCGTTCGTCCTAGGAATAGAGATTCACCGAGATAGAGAAAATGGGGTTTTAGGATTATCACAAAAGGCATACTTAGAAAAAGTTCTAAAAAATATAGTATGCAAAATTGTAAGTCTTCACCTGTGTAAGGCAAATGGACCTTTGGCCCATTTACTTTGGATTTTGGTGTTTGATGACCAACACAACCAAATTGGACTAATGAATTTGTAAGTGTTTGTTTTGTAGTCCAATAGGGTGCAAGACGTGACTTGGACGAAGGCGATGTGATGATCCGATGATCAGCACCTCAAGCAAGACTGTAGAAGCACAAGTGAAGACCCAAGATATCAAGCAAAGTCCAAGCATGAAGATTGGAACCAAGCCATATGCAAGATCGTGAAGAAACGAGCTCACTGTGGTGACCGGACGCTGGACAAGCGACCGAACGCTGCGACCGGACGCTGGGTGGAGACTTGGCAGACAGGCGACCGGACGCGAGGACCGGACGCGGGCGGCAACCGACCGGACATAGGGCATCAGCGTCCGATCGAGTACAGAGAGGTTCCAGGCGCGCAAAACTGCGACCGAACGCGTCCGGTGGAAGGCGACCGGACGCTGGCAGCGTCCGATCAGCAGTTCGCGGCTGCAATGGTCGGGACGACCGGACGTGTCTGGTCAGGACGATCTCAGCGTCCGGTCAGTAGCAGAATTGCGGGAGTTCGACCCCAACGGCTACTTTCTCAGTGGGGCTTATAAATACAACCCCCAACCGGCCATTTGAGAAGGGTGGAGCTGAGGAAATATACCAAGGGTGTTGATACACCATTTTAGTGATCTCCACTTGCATAGTGCTTAGTGTTTCATCAGGTGATTAGCGTAGGTGCTTTGCGAAGTGCTTAGGTTGATTAGACCATCGCTTATGCGCTTGCTCTAGGTGTATGCCTAGTGTTTAGTGAGGTTTGCATACCTCTTGCCACCCCGTGCTTGCGAGCACAAGAGTTGTACATCGGAGGGGCTTGAAGTCTTGCGAGATCGCACCAACCGCGTTTGTGGTGCGGCCGTCACCGTGTACCGAAGGGAACAAGGCCCGTGGCGTTTTGGCCGAAAGCTTGATAGTGAAGACGGCGGGGAGCATCCGGGAGAGGCTTGCCGGAAGGCACATCGGAGACCCACTTGCGCGTGGGGAAGGCCCGAGGCTATCCACGGAGTTACCCGACCGGGAGCTTGGCCCTTGCGAGGGATTCCTTACGAGGGGCTCCAACGAGGACTAGGGGGAAGCTTGCGCGCTTCTCGATACCTCGGTAAAAATACCGGAGTCGTCGACGGGAGTTTGCATATCTCTATCTTGCTCTTTAAGCTTCCACATTTACATTGATCGTATTATTATTATTTGCGGTAGAGATAGCAACACACTAGCAAAACCTTAGTTGCACATCTAGAAAGATTATCTTTTGCATAGGTTTTGCTAGAGGCTTAAAAAGAGGCCATAGTTTAGAGTTAGATTTTTAAGTTGCCTAATTTACCCCCCCTCTTAGGCGTCCACGGTCCCTACAAGTGGTATCAGAGCCGGTTGGCTCATATTTGGACCTTTGGCTTAACCGCCGTTGAGCCGATGCTATTTAGACTGGTTGGGATGGATACCGCTAGGCCTCCGTAATTTGATGGCACTAACTTCCCATACTATAAAGCAAGAATGGCTTGTCATCTTGAGGTGGTTGATTTAGGTGTATGGAGAGTCACTCATGACGAGATGAAACCCATCAAGAATCCCAAAAAACCCACAAAGAGTGATGAAAAAGAATTGCATTTCAATGCTAGAGCTAAAAATTGCTTGTTTGAATCATTAAGTATGGATGTTTTTAACCAAGTGTTCACTTTAAATACCGCACATGAAATGTGGTTAAAACTCTAAGAGCTCCATGATGGCACAAGTAATGTCCGTGAGCAAAAACATTGTCTAGCTAAACAAAATTATGATTCCTTTACTATGAATGATAATGAGCTTGTTCATGATATGTATTCTCGTTTGAATCTAATTATCAATGAGCTCCATTCAATAGGACTATTAAAGCTAGATGATGCGGACATCGTGAGGAAGATCATCTCCGTGCTACCACAAAAGAATATATGCAAGCATCATCACCATCCTTCACAACATGGAGGACTTGAGCAACATGACCCCGGGCATAGTCATTGGCAAATTAGTGGCATTTGAAATGTCATGTAAGATGGGTCAAGAAGAAGCCGCTTCATCGAGCAAAGGCAAAGCTCTTGCATGTAGCGAGAAAAAGAAGATGAAGGGCAAGAAAGTTGAGTCAAGCTCAAGCTCCTCAAGTGAAGAAGAAGATGATGAGGATGATGATGATGAAGAAGAAGAATCAAGTGATGATGATCAATCTTCCTCCTCCACCTCCGACCTTGATGAAGAATCAATCAAACTTATCAACAAGGTGGAGAAGATGATCCAAAAGCTCAATGTCAAGGGTGTGCCCATCCAAATTGAAGACCTCATTTTCACCAATCAAAGAAATGAGCAAAGAAAGAAAGGATGCTATGGATGCGGCGAGGTGGGGCACTTTGTGGAAGTTTGTCCAAACAAGCCCACACCCAAGACAAAGAAGAAGGCATGCAAGAACAAAGCCCTCACATCAATAAGGTCATGGGATGATTCTTCAAGTGAAGAATACCATCACAAGAGGCGAGGGCACAAGCACTTATCATCAAGCTCTTCTCGTGTGTGCCTTATGGCACGAGGTAACAAAAGCTCATCCTCTAGTGAGAGTGATAGTGATGATGATTTGCCTTCTTATAATACTATTGTGCAACAAAATCTTAAATATGCTAAAGTTTGCACTAGTCAACAAAAGAAGCTCAAAAATCTAAAAGAAGAGCTAGGTAGTTTACAAGAAGCATACAAGAATTTGCTCGAACAATATGAGAACTTTGCAAATCTAAATGCTGAACTATCCACTAAAATTGAGCAACTTGAGGCTAGTGCAACAACAAATGAATGCACAATTAATGATAAGCAACTAGCAAAGAAAAATAAAAAATTAAAAGAAAAGTTAGCTAGCTCACAAGATGATTATCAAAGTTTGCTTGCTAAAATGGAAATCATGTGCAAACATTGTGATGAGCTAACCAATAAAGTTGCTAATCTTGAGGCCGTCAAAAATACCCCCACCAAGGCATCTAAAAGAAATGACATAATTAAAAAGGATGCCTCTACTTCTTGCAATGATTTATATTTAGACTCACCCTTGTGCAACCAAGCTTGTGTTGAGAAAGTGATTGTAGATACATGCACATGAGAGGTTGTAAAGGAGAATGAGAAACTCAAGCAAGAAGTAGTTCGCCTCACCAAGGACTTGACTCAAGTGAAAGGCAAGGCGAAGCAAACCCAACTTCATCAAGATAACACCGTCAAGGGAATGAAGAAGCTTGATGAAGGACAAATCGTGGTTTGCTATGTGTGCCACAAGGAAGGCCACAAGTCCTATGAGTGCAAGGTGAAGAATGGGGAAGGAGAAAAGAAGAAAGAGAAAAAGCAAACAAGCAAGCTCTCCAACACCTACACCAACAAGGTGGACAAGAAAGCCTCCACACCTTATCTCTTGAAAAAGAAGAAAAATGATAAGGTGGTGGCCATCAAGGTGAACAAGCAAGCCAACAATGGGGTCAAACGCTTTTGGGTGCCAAAGGAAATCATTTCCAACATGAAAAGCACCAAGAAGGTTTGGATCCCGAGAGGGAAGTGAGAAGTCCAATGGACAACGGGGAATTTGGAGACTTGGCAAAGTATGGGTGTATTTCATGGGGTGCATCATGATGGACAAAATCATTGCCAAGTGGGTTAGTGAATACTATGGACCCAAATTCCCCTTCCCATGTTAGGTAACTAGATGTTATTGCTTTTAAATTGGTACATCTTGCAATTAGTTTTTTCCTACAATTGGTATCTTTAAGCATCTAGTTACTTTTCATGCCTAGGTTTGCTTTTGCATGCTTATATCTTTTATCATGCATACACTAGGTATATCTTATGGTATGATTGCTCGGTCTCATTTTTTAACCCTTGGAGCAAACCCACATGGTTTAAAATTGTTTACAAGCACGGCACATGGCTTGTCTTACTTTTGTTCATCTAATATGTGCCAAAGTCCAAATTGTAGATAATCTCTCCCGGATATCTTTTTGAAAATGATTCTCACATTCATGAGATGTCATCTTTCAAGTGGTATTTTTTATTCTAAAATCAATGTGCATGATTTCTACAATGTATTCTATATTTGTGTGCACATATTTAGGGGGAGTATCTCTACAACTTGGATGCTTTGAGACTAACATTTTTTAAATGGTATCAACTTTTCAAACCTATCACATATGTAGTAGTCTCATTGTAAGGAAATTGGAGTCCCCAAAGTTAAGCATCATTCTTCATTTAGTATCATCATGTTGACTTCATTTTGATATTTATATGCTTTCTCCATGCATTATATAGATTAAACTCCTTTGTGCAATAATTTGCCAATTATGCATATGCTTTGCCTTCTATCATATGTATGCATTTATTTAGGGGGAGCTTAGTCTATATAATGTGAGAGTCAAATTTTGTGATCTATCCAATTCTACATACAAAGGATAACAAAGTTTGACCCTCCCTTGTGCTACTAATGTCTTCCTTTTCGGTGTTTGATGCCAAAGGGGGAGAATTTGGAGGACCAAAGGCAAGCATTAAGTTAATGTTTACAAATGGTAATGGTCCAAGAAAGGGAGGATAGTGGATTATGGATTAGTTTAAGTAATGGGGAGAATTTATAAGAAGCAAAACTTTAATCCATAATGCCACATGGGGACATTTGCAAGGGCAAGCTAGGTCTTCAATTGGTATCATAGTCTTTCATGTAGTATCTCTTAGCATCATAAAACCTTGCCCCTTGCATTGCATCCTAGCAAGTAGATAGTTTTTAAATTAAAATTTTTTATTATTTGCTTGCTTTGGTCGTGTTGTCATCAATCACCAAAAAGGGGGAGATTGTAAGGCAAATGGACCTTTGGCCCATTTACTTTGGATTTTGGTGTTTGATGACCAACACAACCAAATTGGACTAATGAATTTGCAAGTGTTTGTTTTGTAGTCCAATAGGGTGCAAGACGTGACTTGGATGAAGGCGATGTGATGATCCGATGATCAGCACCTCAAGCAAGACTGTAGAAGCACAAGTGAAGACCCAAGATATCAAGCAAAGTCCAAGCATGAAGATTGGAACCAAGCCGTATGCAAGATCGCAAAGAAACGAGCTCACTGTGGTGACCGGACGCTGGACCAGACGCTGGACAAGCGACCGAACGCTGCGACCGGACGCTGGGTGGAGACTCGGCAGACAGGCGACCGGACGCGAGGACCAGACGCGGGCGGCAACCGACCGGACGTAGGGCATCAACGTCCGATCGAGTACAGAGAGGTTCCAGGCGCGCGAAACTACGACCGGACGCGTCCGGTGGAAGGCGACCGGACGCTGGCAGCGTCCGATCGGCAGTTCACGGCTGCAACGGTCGGGACGACCGGACGCATCCGGTCAGGACGATCTCAGCGTCCGGTCAGTAGCAGAATTGCGGGAGTTCGACCCCAACGGCTACTTTCTCAGTGGGGCTTATAAATATAACCCCAACCGGCCATTTGAGAAGGGTGGAGCTGAGGAAACATACCAAGGGTGTTGATACACCATTTTAGTGATCTCCACTTGCATAGTGCTTAGTGTTTCATCAGGTGATTAGCGTAGGTGCTTTGCGAAGTGCTTAGGTTGATTAGACCACCGCTTATGCGCTTGCTCTAGGTGTATGCCTAGTGTTTAGTGAGGTTTGCATACCTCTTGCCACCCCGTGCTTGCGAGCACAAGAGTTGTACATCGGAGGGGCTTGAAGTCTTGCGAGATCGCACCAACCGCGTTTGTGGTGCGGCCGCCACCGTGTACCGAAGGGAACAAGGCCCGCGGCGTTTCGGCCGAAAGCTTGATAGTGAAGACGGCGGAGAGCATCCGGGAGAGGCTTGCCAGAAGGCACATCGGAGACCCACTTGCGCGTGGGGAAGGCCCGAGGCTATCCACGGAGTTACCCGACCGGGAGCTTGGCCCTTGCGAGGGATTCCTTGCGAGGGGCTCCAACGAGGACTAGGGGGAAGCTTGCGCGCTTCTCGATACCTCGGTAAAAATACCGGAGTCGTCGACGGGAGTTTGCATATCTCTACCTTACTCTTTAAGCTTCCACATTTACATTGATCGTATTATTATCATTTGCGGTAGAGATAGCAACACACTAGCAAAACCTTAGTTGCACATCTAGAAAGATTATCTTTTGCATAGGTTTTGCTAGAGGCTTAAAAAGAGGCCATAGTTTAGAGTTAGATTTTTAAGTTGCCTAATTCACCCCCCCCCCTCTTAGGCGTCCACGGTCCCTACAACCTGCTCCTATAGTCAAGGGCGACAGATATGAAAAATTTCAATATCCCAAAAACCAATATGAGATCGATCAAATGAAAGCGGTTTTATATAGTTCAGTTGTCCAAAGTTTACAGTATGCTCAAGTGTGTACTCGCTCTGACTTAGCATTTATTATCGGGTTGCTTGGCAGATATCAGAGTAATCCAGGAATAGAACACTGAAAATTAGTAAAGAAAGTTTTACGTTACCTACAAGGTACGAAGGGTCTTATGCTAACGTACAGAAGATCTTATTCCCTGCACATATAGGGGTATACAGATTCTGATTATGCGGGAGTTGAAAGAAAGTCCATGTTAGGATACATATTCACTCTCGCAGGAGAAGCTATATCGTGGAAAAGCTCAAAGCAAACCGTCACTATATCGTCCACAATGTATGCCGAATTTGTAGCATGTTATGAGGCCACATGGCAGGTGAATTGGCTAAAGAAATTCATGCCCGGATTGAAAGTGGTAGACAACATACATAAGTCACTTAAGTTATACTGCGATAATAATTCAGCAGTATGTTATGCTCACAACAATAAGTCAAGTGGTGTTGCCAAACACATTGACATAAAGTATTATGTTGCGAAAGATAAAGTCCGGGATCATATAATTAGTCTTGAGCATATAAGAACAGAAAAGATGCCCGCGGATCCGCTTACAAAAGGTTTATCACCCAGCGTGTTCAGAGAACACTTAGCCGGCATGGGTTTAAGGGAAAAACCTATGATTCCTGGATAATAAGGGCCTAGTTAAGAATCTGTTTCAAAACAGAGGTGTGCATTGTAGCTGTTTAATATAATGGCAACTGACCATGATGATGAGGCACGCTCTATACACTGATCTGTGATGGAATGGGAACATGATAAAGTAAGTAAGTTTGAGTTTAAGTAATAAGATGAGATCAAGGGGGGAATGTTAGATGAGCTCCACCGGCCAATTGGGCCATTGGATCCGCGCCCTGATCGGGGACGCCCAACCCTACATGGTTGGTGGGCCCCCGTCACACTGCGCTATAAAAACAGAGGTGAGGGCCGGCAGCTCTCTTCACGAGGTTGAACGAGCTACAGCCGCCCCACCGACATTACCCTAATCCAATCTAAGAGAGGGTGCGCAGCCAGTGACGGAAAGCGTCATCACAAGGTTCGCCGCCACCACTGGACTGCACCTATGACCGCGGACAACGCCGCTACTACACCGTCGCCTTTCATCACCGCGCCTCTACCAAGTCTCCACCAAGCGCTGCGATGGCCAGCCCGTCTTCTTTGAAGGCGGCCGATGGTTTGCACCTTCTTCACCCCTCTCTCTCACTCTATCTATTAATCCCGTACTAGTAGATGTTTTAGGACTCACTGTTTATTTCAAACACAAATAAACATGCTAAATCTATGGCTAGTGATCCTGTTCTACTTCTATCATAACCCTCCCTTATCTGGAAGCCTGTGATTGACCCAGAGGCTTACCATCAACTCAATTCTCAGAGGCTATATGATCCACCAACCACACAAGCGCATCTAGCTCTTTGTGAAGCTATCGATGGCTCCACGGCAGATGGTGCATGCTGCGTGCCCCTGCCCTACCTGCACAGCCAAATCAGGCAGGCAGCAGCAGCAACAGCAGCTTGTGACATGAACGCAGCAGAGGAAGAAAATACTGTCCGTGTTTAGCTGGCCATCATCACCAATTCACCATGCACGCTGCAATGAACTTTCTGCCTGCACTGCACCTTAGGTTCTACTTCTACCTGCAGCACTAGCTAATTAAGCGAGCACTATCTGTGGATGTTGGTGAATCAGGCATTCCATCCATGGAGACCATCAGAATCCAGAAGTATTCTTGCATTGGTAAAGGGGAGTTTTGAATGACATGATGTTTGTTCTTCTTCAGATCATGCTGCGGCATGACTCATGCTGATTGGCAATTTTGGAAAGTTGATGGAAATGCGGTGATCATCATCGCGCCACGTATCCGGTATGTCTGCAAACGCATACTAGTATATTCAGGAAGATGGTTGCTGCGGATTTTCTGGAGGGCCCTGCTGGCTTGCACAGATCGACTACGCATGAACTGGTGACCGACGATGATGATGCGCTCACCAGTCACCACAGATAGAAGCTACCAACCATGATCGTCAAATCTGTTCAGTTCAGACTTCAGACTAGGGGTGGTTCTCAGCTCAAGCCTCAAGTGATCTGCAACAGATGATCTTCTGGCACAGCCGTTCAGTTTTGGTTCTTCACACCTCTGTACCTTCACTGTCAATTCTGATCTGCTGCATGCGGTGCTGCCCAAGTCAAGGCTCAGGAACATTCTATCACCTGCGGGCTGCCGGGCTCATGTTGAAATTGTTTCCAATCCAAGTAAATTTGGACAGAGTACACTTATGTGCCAACCATAAAACTATCACAAAATTACACAGAGTTTGCACGATTTATCATGAAATACATTTTTTGCCACGCGGACACCATCAACCCTTTTTGCCAACTGAGGTGAGTTTGGAGTAACCTTCGCCAATGAAACAGGAGTGATTTCCAGTTACTGGTTATATATATCTCAAATATATAGTATTCAAACAAAAAGGTTACATGAAAATGAAAAAAAACAAAGATTACACAAATCCTTGTAGACAAAGTTCTCTGTCTGATGGGTAATACAACTTCTTTGCTCTAAAGATAACCTGAGCAAACACACTTTTGAAAACTTTGCAGTACGGCAGAGGAATTATCGAGGACACAAAGTAACAGAGCAAAGGGTTCTACTTTTTGGTCGAGACCAAAAGATTTTGGCCAACCTAACCTTTGGACTTCGGTCTATGTATACCAAAGAAACCTTTGCAGCGGTTAATTAGCTCAAATTGGTAGGAATAAAGTTGTGGTGAACTTCTGAAATTGCAGTCCGGCCAGTTTGTCTTTCTTCACCCCAAAGATCTGTCGTAGTGATAGTGGCACATCATTTTCGGACCGTATTCGCGAAGAAAGAGCATTTTTGCACCAGCTCAAACTTCACGTATACAAAAGCTGAAATCCAAGTTCCGAATGCCAAAACTAAACAAAACTCCAAAGAAGGCCAAGAATTACATGGACACGGAGGAGGAATATATATAGTGCCAATTTGACATGCAATTTTTGGTGATTTCTTATCCTTGCCAACAATTCCACATCACAGAACTTTATTGTCCGTCATAGACCCTCCTAGTAGACTAGCTAGTAGGGACCACCGCGTACAAGAATACGAGATACAGTACTCTATACACTATGCACCATCTCAACCTGCTACGTAAATATATATGTTGTTTAACACAATAACACCTACATACACATACCCAAATGGCATGCATGGATACGTATGTATATAGGGACGTAGAATCCTACTCTGCAAAGTACGGAGTACATATACGGCTAGGCGTAGATGGCGTAGCGCATGCTCTCGCGTACCATGAGGTGGCTGACCTCGTCGGCGCGCGGGCGCCACCCGGTGGCGGCCCACGCCTCCTCGGTCGCGCCGACGTCCTCGCCGTCGAAGCGGATGGCGCGCGCCAGCGCCAGCAGCGCCTTGGCCAGGGCGCTGCCCAGCGTCGGCGCCGCCACCGCGCCGCCAGCGGCCGGCGGAGCGGCGGCGCCACCGTCAACGTCGCCGTCTGCACCGAGCGCGCTCTCGTCCACCACCCGCACCGTCCGCCGCCGCCGGCCCCATCGCAGGCCCTGCCGCACCAGGCCCCACATGATCGATGGCCGACCGGCAAGCAGCAAAAAGACGTACGAGAGCCTTAATTCTCCCCTCTCCGCCCTCTCTTTTCCACCTCAGCACATCCTTACGTGCACGCACGCGCGCCTCTGAGCTCTGAATCTCTCTGGTCTCTCCTAGGTGTGTGTAGTTTGTTGGGTCACGCGGCTCGCACCATGTCCATGGCACCACTCATGATGTTTGCTAGCTTCTGCTGTCTTCTTCCTTGGCTCGGACACGCCATCATCGACCAGAGCCTAGTACTAGTATATATATATACAAGGAGGATAGATTCTGCTGCTAGCTATGCGGGAGACTGATTGAGAGGTTAATTAGCTAGTTCATGGAAGCAAGCAACATCTGTGGGATATGTATATATGGAGGGGAGCATGCTAGAGGAGAAGCAGGGGAGGCCGGGACACAGACGATCGAGCGAGGCAGAGGACGCAGGAGCGAGAGGGTCTAGGTCGAGGAGGACAAGGCAGGGATAGTGGTGGTGGGGAGAGAGGAGCACTACCCTGCTGGCTAAAGAAAAGCAGGTTAAGCTGGCTATCACGAACTACTCGGTAGTGGGATCGAGGATTCTGCTGGGTAGTGGCGATGGTGCCTGTTTCTTTCACCCCCCCGATCCGATGCATCATCATCAAACGCGGACCGGGCCAACGGGCCTTTAGATCGATGCCACAATAACATGTTTGGTAGAGTCCGGAATTGCTAAATAGTGTTTCACAGAAAAATGAATCTACACTAATCCGATGATGTGATTTTCTGAAAGTAAAAAGTCTACTTAATGGTAGTCTACCTTACCTCCTCACATATAAAACCAGGTATTTTACACCTTATTAAACTACGGAAAACCATATAAATAACCTCTAAGGTGGTTTCGCTGACGTCATATATTAAGTGAGTGCTCACATGTCTATGAGTCGATAAACAATAGTAAAAAGTCTATATAACGCCCCACAATATTAAGAGTTGATTATATAATTCCCTCAACTATAAAATCTGATATTATAGTTCTTAAAGCATCTAATATTATTCAAATAACACCTCTAATGTTTTTGTAGAGCTGTTTGGACACCGTATCTCACCACAATGAAATAAATAAGTATTACTCATGCTTGAATGCAAGCCCATCTGTCCCCTCCCTCTCTCCCTACTCTTTCTAGGCTTGCGCCATCGTCCGATGATCATCAAGTGGTGTCATGTCTCTTGCTCCACCTCATGGCGCTCCTTGACGACATTGAACCCAAGCACTGCACTCGCATCCTTGTCATTCAACCCCTCTCAACTCTACCCTCTCGCTTTCTCCTCCTATGGCTACCTAAAACACTGAAGGGCTGAACAAGCAACCGGATGGAAGATGTGGGAGGGGTTTGGATGACAAGGGCGCAGATACGGTGCGTGAGCTCAATGCCGTCATGGAGTGCTGGGAGGTGGAGTGAGAGATGGGATGTCGCATGCTACTCGTCAGACGGTGGGTCGACCTAGAAATAGTAGGGAGAGGGAGGGAACATATGGGTCTGCGTGCAAGCATGGGTATAATATGCCACACACGTCTGCAAAACCGTCTTGGTGGGTTATTTAGACGGTTTTCAGTAGTTTAAGTGGTAGAATAACTAGTTTTATAGGCGAGAGGGTGAAATAGACAAGCACTAATAGTTTGTGGGGTTAAGTAGACCTTTTCCTTTTCTTCTAAAATGAAGTCACTACCACATAAATAGTTTTTTCTTACGATATTTTTTACTGTTGGTTATATCAAAACCGACATTACTATACAACTGAAACCGTACCCACCAGTCACTCTCTCCCTCACCTCAGACACCGTCACCCCCCTCTCTCACCCGGCGCCTCGTGGTGCATGATCCCCTGGTCGACATACCTTGTCTGGGAGGGCAATCCTCAACCCCTATCCTCGGCTCCATCACATCTTGGTCAATAGGTTTTTATTGGTGTTGTGGATACAGGCTGGGCCTACACCCTATCCGCTTCAGAAGATGTATGCGATACATAGAGAGCCTAGGTTCCCATGATGCTGACATGTTAAATTTGAAATTTTTTCTAAGATTAATACATCAATAAATTATTATTTTGCAAGAGCCCAACACATGATATAGATATCAAGAACAATCTACAAGATTGCTATTTTTATAGCCCTAATAAGGTTTCTTTTGGAATACAAGATTTTTCCTATATTTCCTGCGTTTTTTTCTTTGAAAATGAACTAATCTATAAAATTCCTATCAAATTCCTAAGGCCACGCATGTGATTACCAAATAGCTCCAAGGAGAATACTATTTACCAGAAATAGTTAGCATTGCTTGATCAATTGCATTATTATCACATAAAAAAAGATGCACGAAAAGGTGAAAACCCTTTGGCAGCATGAAGGAAAAAAGGAGGCGATTTTTCAGTGTCGGGAGAACATTGAGTCTGAACCACTGATCCAAACAAGACAAACATTCAGTACCTTTCGATACCATCGATCGGTGCTTTATGTTGCATTGGGACTTGTAAGGACGACGTGATATCAGGA
Source organism: Miscanthus floridulus (assembly GCF_019320115.1). Taxonomy (NCBI): domain Eukaryota; kingdom Viridiplantae; phylum Streptophyta; class Magnoliopsida; order Poales; family Poaceae; genus Miscanthus; species Miscanthus floridulus. Next base: position 86,853,111 of record NC_089586.1, read on the forward strand.
GACGTGAAGAACTCTCAAGAGGGAGATAAAAAGGGATGCAGGTTTTCTTTTCGGTCCTCAGGATAGTTATTCCCTTAAGCTGGGTATAGAATTACCTTAGATGGAACTAATGGTGTGGAGCATTTCGCAATAGACTAAACCAACCTAGAAATCTCTGGTAAAAAATGGAAACCTACTAGAACATGTAGTTTATTATCAGTGGTGCAAGCATGAAATGTCCTTGCACTAACTGAGGTTTTAATGGTCAGTAGACGCCTAATTATGTGGTCCACTACTAAAGCAAACAGATACACCACAAACATACTCTCATGATCACCATATTCCAGCTAGTAATAAAAGTGGAATTGGATAGTTCCTCTGATAGTGGATGCATGGTGATTGAATTATCAATGTACAAGTTACTGTCAACCGTGTTTTTTTCTCGAATACGCAAAAGATTTGCGTATCATTGTAATTAATAAGAAGAGTTCAAACATACAAACGACACGCTTCTGATGAGCGTCCTAGGTGGTCTAACAGCTGTGACTGAACCTTCCTAGTAGACTAATTCAAACTTCGATATTATATAAATGGTATACAACCGAACAAGTTACTATCAACCATGGTTCGCGATATCTATCCTTGATTCCAATCTGATCGATTTTTCGAGGGAACTCTTTAGATCCTTTTTAATCATTTGTGGCTGTGGATGCAGCACAGCTACATGCAGTTTGGCCTCAGTCGTTGATTTGCTGATCGTTGCACTGATGCAGGAGAGGAGTACGGTTGCGGTCATACATGTTTTGCTTTAGTTTAGTTCTTCTTCTTCTTCTTCACTCTCGTGCCCATCTTCTTATAGGAATCCTACAGACAAACCGCAGGCACCCGCTAGGGCCACGTCACCCGCTAACCCGCTAGCCGTTGGATCGAGCGTTCATGCGATATCCACCGTCCGATCAGAGTCATCACGGGTCTGTCGCCCGGTAAGCTGGAAACCCGAACTTTCGCGAACCGTCGCCACCCGCTCGGCTCGCGAATTGTTCTGCCTCGCCCTCGCGGGGCCGGGACCGTGAGAGGCCACCTGGATGTGCGGCGGGCCGGCGGCGCGGGGTCGGCCCCTCCCGTCGTCGCGCTCGGCACGGCGCGGGCCACCAGCGAGGCGGCGAGGGCGAGTCGAGCGCCGCGCGGCACGGGCACGGGCCCTAGGGCCTAGGCTAGTCGTACATGACCGCCACCACGGATTGCAAGTGCTGGCGTGGCGCAGCGAGCCGAGCACGCCGCCACACGGATGTAGCTCCTAGCGAACGCCGCCAGGAGTGCGTGCCACCGGCGAGCCCAGCGCGACGCAGCACGGGTGTGTGCCTGGTTCCTCAACTCGACACACTGTCGCCCACAGTTGGGTTCCTCTTCGCGGGCACCACTGACGACAAAGACGTATCGACTGGCGATGGCGGAACAGAAGGAGGCGGAGAAAGAGCGTCGGCACACCAACGTGGAGCTGCAGAGGTGCGAGTAAGAGGAGGCACTAGCCACCACGCCGTCGCATGAGGCCCGCCAACACGGTGGCGGCGCGACGGGAGACGCGGTGCGAGCAGGTGGTCCAGCGGGCCGAGCAACGCGGGGCCACCAACCTACCACAAAGCATGTCAAGTGTGACAAAGTAGTCAACCAGCACCACCGGCGCTTCGTAGCTTCCCCGTGCTTGTGCGACCTCACACGCCACAGAGCGCACGGGGCAGTGCTCCAGCAGCCGGACATGGACGATGCAGCGCAGCTGTTTGTTGAAATTCCCCAAGGTAAGCTGCTCACTGAACCAACTCTAGGCCCAAACGTCCTCGGCCCTAGAACAACATGGCAAGCATCCTTGGCCATGTCGATGTCTTGCTCGCATCCTCCGATCCACTACCTTGTCCCTTGACATGTGGGTACCGGTGGCAGCACGGTACCAGGCCTGTGCCAGCAAAATGGATGATGCTAACTTGACGGACGCATTTGCAATTATCCAATGCGCATGGCCGATGCATTCCGAGAAAGGCTACATTTTGTCTAGGTGAACTTGTTACTATCAAATGCTCTTCATGCCAGGTGCCAAATATTTTTTTCACCAAAAGCATCAATATCATTGTTGCATCGTTTAATCTGATGACAGTGTGCTAATTCTGCATACCACACTATTTTGAACTAGTATGAATGATATAGTAACTTAACTTTGTTACTACTCAGTGCAATTATATGGAGTTTTACAGATTTTCTGTGTTGAGCATAGTTCTAGGAAAAGAGCACTAGAAAGCCTATTGAAGTACAAGTATTAATTTTCTCATATGCTGCCAGACCTCAAGTTTGTGGACCTTATGCGACCAAATAAAGTGATTGATGGTCTAGATGGCACTGGACCTAGTCAGTTTTCTTTTAGGGATCCTACACCTAAGTAGTTTATCTGAGGCGACTGACTAACCTGTGTATTTGAAAGATCTCATAATTTGGCAAACTAAGTAACCAATAATAATTGAACTGATGCCCTCTTCTTAAGATCATCAGATTTGAAGTATATGTGCAATGGCTATAAACTGACTACAAAGTGCAGATAAACTACTGTACCATTGGTTTACAAAACTGCACCTTATGTCATTTGTAGTAACTAGAGGTTCTGTGCCCATATTTCTTTCTTGAACTTTTTTAATAGCAAGCTTGTGAGAAGGGCACTAGTACTTATGCCTGCATTAATATTGTTGTAAAAATCTGCTCTATATCTTCTGCAAGCACAAAATTTAATATTACCTTGAATTTTTTTACCCATTAACTAATTCCAGTTGCAGGTTGTATACTGCTATCCAGTGAATGGGAGATTTCCAAAGCCAGTTCACTTGTGGTTCACAAGTGGCAGTGGAGAAAGGGCCAGCCTGTCGGTGCGGGACCTACGGGATACCCCGCAAGGAAGGGGGAAGACCTAGTCTAATTAGGATTCTTCCCCTGTAATCTTAGTAGCAGTGTTACTCTGTAATCCTACTAGGAATTCTCATTGTAAACCGACTTGGACTCTGACCTCCTGACTATATAAAGGAGGACAGGGCTCCTTAGATCGGGAGTTCAACAGAACAATTATATGACACAACACTTCACAATCAATCCAACGCAAAAGCTAACACCGACTGGACGTAGGGCTATTATTCGATCTACGATCGAGGGCCTGAACCAGGATAAATCGACTGTCTCTTGAGTTTACCGTTGAGTTCTGCATACGCTGAAACCCAAACATACTACCCTGGGTACCCCCGTGGTAGGCTATCGATGGTGAAACATCGACAGCTGGCGCGCCAGGTAGGGGGTTTCGATGACTTTGCATCCAAGAGCTTGATGGACCTCGACAACATGATCTTCTCGAAGGGATCGACCCTCATCTTCGGTTCATGGATCTGCAAGGCAGGCGACGATGGCAAGCTCCAAGGTTGTCTCCTTGAAGATTCAGATCATCATCAGGACCATCCTATTTCGACGATAATGATAGATCAGCTTGCCGAAAGATTCGCACGGCTCAATCCAACTTAGTTCTCGCAAATTCATGTGTCCGATTCAAACTCAAGTTCCGCTTTCGAAACGAAGTCTTATCTGAGTTCTTTCAGAAAACCGAGTTCTTTTCTGACAAAGCCCCGGGACATGACGTCAACCTGTCAAGAATACTACTCGGAGTACACCCAGTACACCCAGAATACTTCAAAGAAGTCGGGTCTTTTTCCGTTCGGACTTCACAACATGGCAACATCCTATCAGACATGGCACGAAAGATCCACTTATCCCATGCTTAAAATGCCACTGAAGGGAGCCTAGGAAGGTCTCGTTTTAACCATAACATCTCAAGATTGCATCATTCACTGGCCAGATACCGTTCCTGAGGATGACGACGCCCAACTGGTCGATGACACGACAACAACAATTCTGCCCTACCAAGAAGGAGATTCCATCTACGACTTTGAGACCTCTACTAAAGTCATCAATAGCTCTGCCAGTACAGAAATCAACGACGGTGATAGAACAACTCACGCTAGAGAAGTACTCATGATTCGCCGTCCACGATCACCATTGATCCCCCCAGAAGCACCTGGCGTAAGGTCTTCAGATGAATTCAAGTCCAATATATCACCATTTATCTAGGGATATGATGGTGAGACTGAGAGCCAGAGGCAAGCAAGAGAAAGAAAGAACAAATTGAAGCAAGGACGACAACGCCGTGCAAAATAGCGGAAAGACACTTGGATCAAATATGAATCCGACCTAGCCGAGTACAATAGAAGAAAGTCAGAACGAGAAATCAAAGAAGGACGAGCAGCGAGTACTCCCTACGATAAGATCTAGGAAGCACTAGAAGAACTCAGGGCGACCTCACATCCCAATGAGAAACAAGAACAGCTTCGAGATTTTCTTCGATCAACAATCTTTAAAACGAACGACGGAAAGGCAACATCTCATGAACAGGAAGATCAAAATCAAAGGAAGTCTGCTTTCGAAAGACTAGGACCTAGTGGAAGTCACAACGGAGGAAGCCGAAGAAATCACAGTCAAAATAACCGAGTCGAGCAACCAAGAAAGGACAGAAGCAGAGCACCTACTCGGACGGCCACACAAAACTACTCTTACCAAGACGACAGTTGGCAAGAAGGGGACGCAGAATCAGAATATACAGAAGCCAGAACACACGATAGATTTCCCTGTTTTGCAAACAGACTCGCTTTGATTTGGCTACCTCACAAGTTCAAACCGTCCAACCACTCCAAATACGACGGCAAGACCGAACCGAAGCAATGGCTCAGGATTTACTCACAATCGATTGAATTAGCCGGAGGAGACGATGACATCAAAACTTTGTTCTTCCCCATGGCCCTAGAAACCATGTCGCTTCAATGGTTTGACAAATTAAATCCTGGATCAATCAGAAATTGGGAAGACTTACAAAGAGCTTTCTGTGAAAATTTTGCGGGAATTATTACACATCCAATCACCCACGTAGAATTAAAAGGACTCAAGCAGAAAGGAGGTGAAAGTCTCAGAAATTACTATCGATGATTTGGCGAACTACGAGCTCAAGTACATGACATCACACAACGAGAAGTAATCAAAGCTTTCTCTCACGGAATCGTGGCTAGGTGGCAATTCCAAGACTTCTGCAAAGAAAACCCAAGAAATAACAAATAATTTAGAAGAACGGTAGAAAAGATGATTACTGCAGAAGAAAAAACAAGAGAAAGATTCCCGGAAAGGAACAACAGAGACAACCCGGACAGCCAAAATCCTCGAAACAACAGACATCAGGAAAGAAAGCGAGGTCCAGACAACACGGTAGCGATGGCTGACAAACCAAAGAAATTTACCAAGCCCAGAAGATATGACGACATCGAGAACATGCGCTGCCCTTTGCACCCCAACGGGAGGCACACCATCGGAAATTGCTACACCTTCAACGAAAGGTACACTAGAAAAGATAGCAAGGGAAACAATAAAGAAGACAATCAGAAAAAAGGAGACAACCATGATGACAAGGGATTCCAAAAATCCAGAGGAACAGTAGCAGTAATCTTTGCCGGGATTCCAGACTCCAGAAGCAAACATCAAGAAAAGCTAGCGCTACGAACAATTATGGCCGCAGAACCCGCTACACCAAGATATCTCAACTGGTCAGAGTACCCAATTCAATTCTCAAGAGAAGACCAGTGGACCAGCGTAGGAAACGCAGGCTATTACCCATTGGTTCTAGATCCAACCATCGCCGGCATGACTGTCATGAAAGTACTAATCGACGGAGGAGCAGGACTCAACATCATCTTTTCAGAAACTCTAAGGAAGATGGGACTACAACTCACCGGGATGATCACACCAACAAGCACACCTTTTTATGGCATAGTATCCGGCAAGGCAGCAATGCCACTTGGACAAATCACTCTACCGGTTACCTTCGGGACTCCCTCGAACTACCGCACAGAATTCATCAAATTTGAAGTCGCGGATTTTGATTCCTCATATCATGCAATTCTTGGGCGCCCAGCACTAGTAAAATTCATGGCAATACCGCATTATCCGTACCTGTTGCTTAAGATGCTAGGGCCTAACGGAGTTCTTTCTCTTTGGAGCGATTTAAAGCGCGCATTTGACTGCGACGTATAGGCGATCCGAATTGCAGCAAAGGCACAGACAAACGATGGAAGAAAAGAAATAGCCACTATCGCCGCAGAAACAAGCCAAGAAGAACTAGAGATACCGGCTAAGAGATCAAGCATCCTAGCACCACCAAAAGAAGCCAACGTGAAGCAAATCGACCTAGGCACCGGTGATCCCACAAAAACAGCAACCATCAGTGCCCACCTATCGGCAAAATAGGAACTCGCACTCACCAACTTTCTTCGGGACAACAAGGATATCTTCGCTTGGAAGCCGACCGACATGTCAGGGGTCCCAAGAGAGTTGGCTGAGCACGAAATTGATATCAATGAAGGCTCCAAGCCTGTGAAGCAACGACTACGATGATTCTCTCCCGACAAGAAGGCAGCGATTAAAAAGGAAATTACAAAACTAATGGCAGCTGGATTCATCAGGGAAATTCTACATCCGGATTGGCTAGCAAATCCACATCTGGTACAGAAAAAGAACACAGACGAGTGGCGCATGTGTGTTGACTACACAGATCTCAACAAATACTGCCCAAAATATCCGTTTGGGCTACCACGCATTGATCAGATAGTTGATTCAACAGCAGGATCTGCCCTATTATCTTTTCTTGATTGCTATTCCGGGTATCACCAGATCGCATTAAAAGAACAGGACCAAAGCAAGATATCTTTCATCACTCCGTTCGGCGCATACTACTACAGGACCATGTCGTTTGGACTTAAGAATGCTGGAGCCACTTACCAAAGAGCCATCCAAATATGCCTCGGTGATCAGATCGGCGAAAACATAGAAGCATACGTGGATGACGTGGTTGTAAAAACAAAGAACCCAGATACACTGATTGAAGACTTAAAACAAACCTTCGAGAACCTAAAGAGGTGGAGGTGGAAATTGAACCCAAACAAGTGCGTATTTGGAGTTCCCTCAGGACAACTACTCGGATTCTTGGTCAGTCATCGTGGAATCGAAGCAAGCACCAAGCAAATTCGAGCAATAACAGAGATGGGCCCTCCTCGAAGCATCAAAGACATACAAAAACTAACAGGCTGCATGGCGGCACTCAACCGTTTCATATCAAGACTCGGCGAAAAAGGGTTGCCTTTCTTTAAACTACTAAAGAAGACAGACAAGTTCGAGTGGACAGAAGAAGCCAATGAAGCTTTCAAGAAACTTAAAGCATACCTCACCTCCTCACCAGTCCTCACACCTCCAAAGAAAGATGAGGACATAAGGCTATACATTGCAGCAACTACTACCGTAGTCAGCACAGCAATAGTAGTAGAAAGGGAAGAAGAAGGGCGCGTATATAAAGTACAATACCCAGTATACTATATCAGCGAAGTGCTATCAGAATCAAAAATCCGGTATCCGCATGTGCAAAAACTACTCTACGCCCTACTGATCACTTCACGCAAGCTTCATCACTATTTTGAAAGCCACAAGATTACCATGGTGACAGATTTCCCACTAGGAGACATCTTACACAACAAAGACGCAACAGGACGCATATCCAAGTGGGCGGTTGAACTCGGTGCTCTCAACATCGATTTCACCCCACGAAAAGCAATTAAATTTCAAGCCCTTACTGATTTTGTTGCCAAATGGACAAAAATTCAACAACCCGTATCAAGCGCCATCCTTGATCATTGGAAGATGTACTTTGATGGATCACTTAAGCTAGGCGGAGCTGGTGCAGGCATCCTCCTAATTTCTCCAGATGGAAGACAACTAAAGTATGTCCTTCAGATATTATGACAAGCCACCAACAATGAAGCAGAATATGAAGCTCTCATACACGGGCTAAGAGTGGCTATTACCCTCGGAATCAAGCGACTACTCGTATACGGTGATTCAGCAGTAGTCATCAACCAAGTCAACAAAGATTGAGATTGCACCAAAGAAAACATGGGTGCTTACTGTGCTGAAATCCAAAAACTCGAAAGACACTTCCAAGGACTTGAAATTCTACATGTCCTGCGGGATTCCAACATTGCAGCAGATGTTCTTGCCAAGCTTGGATCCGACAGGGCAGAGGTCCCACCCGGCGTATTCATAGAGGAGTTATCAGCTCCTTCTATCAAACAACCCGGTGAGAAAACCACAGAACTCACAGCCAAAGGTAACCAGATTCTAGTGATCAACGCTTCATGGACATAGGTTTTTATTGATTACATCAAAGAGAATAAGTTGCCGGCGGAAAAACAGCAAGCCACACAAGTCGTCCGTAGAAGCAAGAATTATATCCTAGTAGGAGACAAGCTATACAGAAGAGCCGTATCATCAGGAGTACTCCTAAAATGTGTCTCAATTGAAGAAGGCAAACAAATCCTAGACGAAATACACTCAGGCTGCTATGGAAATCATGCCGCTTCAAGAACACTAGTCGGCAAAGCATTCCGCACTGGTTTCTACTGGCCAACCGCTTTGAAAGACGCAGAAGAACTCGTTAGAAGATGCAAAAGTTGTCAGATGTTCGCAAGACAAGCTCATGTGCCAGCCCACAACCTCATCTGCATTCCACCCGCTTGGCCTTTCTCCTGCTGGGGGCTAGATCAAGTGGGACCTCTCAAGAAAGCAAAGGGCGGTTTCGAATACATCTTTGTAGCAATCGACAAGTTCACCAAGTGGATCGAATACAAACCACTCGCAAAATACAGCGTAGCCAAAGCGGTCGAGTTCATCCAAGATATTATGCACCGCTTCAGCATGCCCAATTGAATCATCACAGATTTGGGTTCTCCCTTCACAGCTACAGAATTCAAAAGTTGGGCACAGGATTATGGCTTCAGTATAGATTACGCATCAATCACACATCCAGAAGCCAACGGACAGGTAGAAAGGGCTAATGGACTCATACTAGCCGGATTAAAACCAAGATTGTATGAAGAACTAGTAGACTATGGGCCAAAATGGATCGAAGAATTACCCAAAGTTGTATGGGGGCTACGGACTCAAATAAGTAGAGCCACCGGATACTCACCTTTCTTCCTAGTATACGGATCAGAAGCCGTACTACCAGCAGACTTGATCTGGACGTCACCAAGGATAGAACAATACGACGAAGGAGAAGCAGAACACACCCAAAGATTAGAACTCGACAGCACAGAAGAAGTCAGAGTAAATGCTACCCTGCAATCAGCAAAATACCTCCAAGGACTAAGGCGCCACTACAACAAGAATACACCGTCTCGATCATTACAAGTCAGAGACCTAGCACTAAGAAGAATACAAAAAACCGACGGACGACACAGACTACTCAGTCCATGGGAAGGTCCTTTTATCGTCACAAAAGTCATCGGACCAGGCACATACAAGCTCATAACTGAAGATGGAAAAGAAGTCAACAATACATGGCACATCAGTCAGCTACGAAGATTCAACGCATAAAAACAACTCAAGGGAGAATATGTATACAAGACACAAGAGGTCAACGTTCATGATCAACAAGATACCGCAATGTATCATTGTAACACATCAATATTCATGATCAATAAAGATGATTATTTCTCGACAAACATATGTCTCATGGCTCTATCCGAGTTGTTTCCTAAATGCAAAATGGCTGAAAATACGCCTGAGCATCCCGGCCGAGAGCAAAATAGTTGAAAAGACACTTGAGCCCGCCGATGAGGGTAGCTAACAAGCTAACACCCGAAATAAAATGCAAAATGGCTGAAAAGATGCCTGAGCATCCCGGCCGAGAGCAAAATAGTTGGAAAGACACTTGAGCCCACCGATGAGGGTAGCTAACAAGCTAACACCGAAAAGACGCCTGAGCATCCCGGCCGAGAGCAAAATAGTTGGAAAGACACTTGAGCCCGCCGATGAAGGTAGCTAACAAGCTAACACCCGAAATAAAATGCAAAATGGCTGAAAAGACGCCTGAGCATCCCGGCCGAGAGCAAAATAGTTGGAAAGACACTTGAGCTCGCCGATGAGGGTAGCTAACAAGCTAACACCCGAAATAAAATGCAAAATGGCTAAAAAAACACCAGAGCATCCCGGCCAAGAGCAAACTAGTTGAAAAGACACTTGAGCCCGCCGATGAGGGTAGTTAACAAGCTAACACCCGAAATAAATTGCAAAATGACTGAAAATACGCCTGAGCATCCCGGCCAAGAGCAAAATAGCTGAAAAGATGCTTGAGCCCGCTGATGAGGGTAGCTAACAAGCTAGAACCCGAAATAAAATCAAAACGACTGAAACTAAGCCTAGGCATAGACCATAGCAATATCAAAAGCAAGACCCTCCAGCTACTTGCACCAAATAGCAAGAGGCTCGGGGGCTACACTGGAGATACCCAAGAATGCAAAGATCTACATATAACAAGTTGTTTACAACTCGATGGATCAAGAAAGGTCGTCAACACAAAGACCTACATATAACGAGTTGTTTATAGGGCACAAGAGAAGGCCGGACAAGCACTCGACAGATCAAGAAAGGTCATCAACACGAGTTGTTTACTTAAACAGAAAAGTACTCGACAAATCATCCAAGGAATAAACAAGGCATCAGGGCAGAGAAGACCCTCAACAAAAATCTTCATTCAAAAGAGGCATAATGTCATATTACAAGGCACGGGCCTAAAGGTCAAATACATCAAGCCTCATCATCAGGAGAAGAGAGAACAATGTTGAGATTATCTACTATTCTGCTAGCTAAGTCTTCAACCTCAGCTCCATCCTCTCAACGGTATCAATGTACTCTTGACTATCAGCTTCCTCTGCTATCTTGGACAAAGGAGCCACTGGAGAAAGAACCCGGACCTGGGCCAGAACATTCTTGGTACACAATTGAGCGCACCTCTTCACAAACTCTTGGAAATGAGTTGGAATTCGAGGAATCAACTGAGCCCAAGATTGCCCGTCATCCGCTGGAGTTCGAAGAACGTCGGCTACTGAACGAAAGGATTTCCACAAAGCCTTCCAATTTTTAGTAGCCGTCGCCAACTTGCCAGACAAGTCTTCAATGGTTTTTTGGGCCTGCACAAGATCTCTATCAGCTCCATGCCTAATCAACTTAGCAAGCGCGAGTTCCTCCTCAGCATGAGTAATTACCTCCTCAGCCTTGTTGTGACTTGTACGAACAAGAGTCTTCATTTCTTCAACGCCCTCCGAGAGCTTCTGCTTTTCAACCCGGAGAGCTGAACGAGATAGCAAAAACAAGTCAGCAGAAAAGAGAATTTGAATACAGAAAGAAACAAAAAGAACCCTCAATACCGTTGCACTCCTTCTTCACGGCCTCCAAGTTCTTCATGGCTTCCGAGTTCTTTCGAGCCTCCTGAAGAGCGGCATCCCTCTGCTTCTCAATCTCAATAGCCCGAGCATGAAGAGATTTTTCTTCATCCTAATGCATTTGATGCTCAGCCTCCATCTCGGCCCGAAGGAGGTCAAGATCAGCTTTTAGGGCGCTCACTTCTGAAGACAACTTTTTCTCGTTTTCAGATGAGAAAAAGAAGCCGGTATGATCATGAGAGAAGGACTGAGCAAAAAGATACAAAGAAAAGCAAAAAATGAGGACCAAAGAAAGGAGAACATCCAAAGAAGGAACGGTGAAAAAGCTTACCTGGAGCTTTTCTCCAAAAGAAGTCACAAGGGAAGACAAGCTTCCCCAGGCTGCAGTTAACTCCGATAGCCGATGTGTGGCATCAAACTGCTGCACCACATCATCGGCAAAAGGCGGACCACTAGAAGCAAGAGAAGGAGAAGGAGAAGCTGGCTGAGACAAAGAAGGAACGACCAGAGCGACCTCCCAGGAAGCTGAGGCCAATCCCTCAGAAGGACCCGACACAATGGCCACGGTCATCTCTGGGGCGTCCAAGTCTACAGTGGCACCATCGCCAGAAAGCTTCGTAGCCCCCGCAACCACTTCACCAATAGTACGCTGCGAGTCCTAAGGCTCGGTACTCGGTGGCACGATGAAGGGCTGAGAAGAAGTCGACGAAGAAGCGAGAGAAGACGAAGGACTAAAAATTGATAAAATAAATCGCCGATAAGAACCAGAAAAAAGGAGAACAGAAGCAAAAAGATGAAGCCAGAATCTACTCACCCAGCCACCTTCTTCCTCGCAAAGCCAAAAGAAGACCTCACAGGGGGGACCACGGCGGCAAAAACGTCCCCGCCACTTGGCGACAGGAGCGGTATAGCCGATACCGGAGCCCCGGAAGAAGCCAGGGCTGGAGCCGCGGAAGAACTCAGCACTGGAGGTGCGGAAGAGCTCGGTACCAAAGCTACCAAAGAACTCAACACCAGGGCTTTAGAAGAAGCCGGCGTGGGAGCCTCAGAAGAACCCATACCCGACGCCCGGTTACTTCAGAAAGATCAAGACTAAAAGTCAAGACAAAGAGGAGAAATTCAATGGAAGGGGAATATGAAAACAACTCACCGCCGCATGATGAGGGGTACTTCATCATCCTCTTCCCCCTCGGTCTTAACCAAGGCCACTAGAGCACCCGCTGAAAAAAGAATAAAAGTACTCGGTTCAAGATAAAAACAAGAAAACAAAGGGACAGAGAGTATAAAATATGCTCACCTAAGAGCATGCTAGCTACAACTGGAGTACCTGGAAGAGTACTTGGCTTGTGAGACTTCTTGGAAGCAGGAAGGCCAGATGAAGACCCATCCGTTCGCCCCCTCTTCGAGACACTACGAGGACCGCGGGGGACTAGACGAGGAACATATTCTTCATATACATCAATAAATCCGGAAGAAACTCTAGGAAGCGCTATGGAGATTGGGAACTTACTGGTTGCGGAAGCTCCAGCAAGTTTCTCCCCAGTTTTCACCACGGCAGGGAGAACATCAAGAGGGATCGGGTCAACAAAGTTGCGCCCAAGCTCCTACGAAAAAGAATAAAACAACAAGACAGGGAAAAGCTAAACAAAAATGGATACAGCAAGAATACATAAAGCACCCAAACAAAGAGAAAAACAACTTACAGCTGGAGGCGGGTTGTTGGCAGAGAACTAGAAGACAGTAAGCGGGACAATGCTTGCTCCTTTCAGCATCTTCTAGAGACGCTCGAGTACCTCGTCATCGGTCAGCTCAAGAGCTGGAACCATGCGTGAAGGATCCTTAGCCCCAGAGTACTCGAAGCCGAGGTGCTCTCGCTCCTTCAAAGGCTGAACTCGGCGACGAAGAAAACTCGAGACAATACCGAAATCGGTTAAACCCTGCTGTTTTAGCATACTAATCCTATCAAGGAATGGCTGGATTGCCTGGACCTCAGCGGACGACACAGGGTTCTTATCCCATCGGTCATTAACCACGGGACCAGATCCAGAGTGGACAGCAAGGGAAGGGATCAGATTGGCGGCATAAAACCAGTCGGCACGCCAATCTCTTATAGAATCGACTAGGTCATAGTCAAAGAACTTGCTCTTAAGACCCTAGCGAAATTGGATCCCACAACCACCAAGAACACTGGTTTCTTCACGGCGGGGTTGGGGTTTCAGGCGAAAGAAGTAATGAAACAGAGAAAGAGAAGGGGGAATTCCAAGGAAAGCTTCACAAAGATGAACAAAGACAGAAAGGTGGAGAACTGGATTAGGAGCAAGATGGTTCAAGCAAATCCAAAAATAGCTGAGAAATTGATGAAGAAAAGAAGAGGCGGGAAGGCAAAGTCCAGCGCGAATGAAAGAGACAAAAAGAACGATCTCACCAGGACCTAGAGCAGGGACCCGATGCTCGCCTAGAACTCTCCATTCAGCAAAAGCCTTGCTCTAGATCAAGCCGTTGCTGACAAGCTCACGGAGCTGCTCTTCGGAGGTTGTCGGAGTCGGCCAAGACTTCTGGACGGCCCTCATGGCAACAAACTCCTGATTCTCGATCACGGAGAGTGATGACTCCTCATCCACGAAAGAAGACTGGGACTTACTTGCGGTTTTCTTCTTACCCATGAACTAACGGAGGCAAAAAGCAATTAGGGGAAAAGAAAGCCTAGACAGCGGCGGTAAAGACGGCGGCAGCAATAGCGACGGCGGATGACTGAGAGCTAGGGTTTGAAGGCAAGAGAAGGGTAGTAAAGAAAAAGAAGATGAAAGGTCCTTAAATAGATTTTTACAGCGATAAAAACAGCCCACCAAGCCCGTTAAAGCACCGTGTGAAAACGCAACGGTCCATTTACCGACACAACTAAAATGATGGAGGGCACAAATCCACACAATGGTACAATTTAATGGGCAGATTTCAGACTTATCCATCCAGCACTACTACAGAGTTATCAGATAACTGCAAGAACAACCCGTCAACAAAGAAGAAAAGAAGGGCAACTTCACAAGGAACATAAGAACTCGGTTCTTACGGAAAGAACTCGGGAATATCATGAACAACCGGAACTACAGCAGAAAAGTAAATAACAACTCAGAAGACAAGATTCTTTCCATTACAAGCAACTTCAAAAATAGAATATTACAAATCTTACAAGACCCAACGTACTCGGTACCATAAAAAGCAAAGTAGCAAAGAAGAACATGGACACGACTGGGCTCTGGAACGACTACGTGTCCCAAATTGCTACTTGGAAGGACAAACCGCCATCGGCTACACTGTTTTCTTCAAAGGACGGACGTAGTGCATCCAAGGCAGAAATCAGCAGCACGGTAGGACAACATGGAGCAGAGAAGGTCGGCAGGCATCTGTCTACCCAAGACCGATGTGATGCTAGATATGGTGTTGATCTGCACCGGACAGTCTCAAGACAGGCGACGAGGATCAACCCAGAACTGCCAGATGAAGGAACAAAGTCCACATCACAAGACTTCCTCCAACTACCACCACGTACATCCTGGTACAATGCTAATGCGGGATTAGCCTACCTCTAATCCCTATCACAAGACTTCCTCCAGCTACGACAAGACACATAGGAACTACAAAATACGCCCGGGGCTGCTCTACTTCACAAACTACCATGTTCATGACCACGAAGGTTTCAACAGAATGTTCAATGAATGAAAACAAACACTCCGAGAAGGGCATTTATAGATCAAAGGAGCGGTGCACATGGACTAGGAGTACTAACGAAATAAGCCTAACAAAGGACACAGTGAAAAGACAGGACTCAATAATGGAAGACTCAGGCGAGAGGGAACAGTACTCGAAGACGGGCATATTCGGAAGAATATACCGACACAGTGCAACCTGTGAATAAAAGGCATTCACACTCAACCACCACCATACAACTACATCTGACAACAGCAGACCATCAGAGAATATGCCAAAACCCTGCTTTCGAGTTCTTCCTAAACAAAACAACCCGGATATATGCTCGGGGGCTGCAAAAGGAGAGGTATACAGTTCTATCAAACAACTCAGATTCAAGACCCTCCAACTTTTTGTTCCAAATAGCAAGAGGCTCAGGGGCTACACTCAGTGAGTGCATTTTTTTCTCCAAAAAAAGCGCACACCACTCAGAATGCTTCTTCAAGACAGACGGCGTCAGGGCCACAAGACAAAAAGAACCCGAACACAGCTAAATCAGATCCCTTTTCAACAAAGAAGTCGGGGAGCCCTTCGACAAAGAATCAGGAAGGTTACAAGAAAAGACCCTCAAGCTCCTTGTACCAAACAGCAAGAGGCTCGGGGGCTACATCCATATGGGAGTACTTTTTTCTTCAAAAGGATACACAACCACGCAAAGATCTCGCGGAGCGCTGCACGGTTTCGCTCAAGAAAGCACTCGGACGACGCTTGTTTCTACTCAACAAGGCTTGAAGGAACAAGACGAGGCTTCCATAACTCAACTATGAAGTGCTCGGGGGCTTATCGGTGCGGGACCTACGGGATACCCCGCAAGGAACGGAGAAGACCTAGTCTAATTATGATTCTTCCCCTGTAATCTTAGTAGCAGTGTTACTCTGTAATCCTACTAGGAATTCTCATTGTAAACCGACTAGGACTCTGACCTCCTGACTATATAAAGGAGGACAGGGCTCCTTAGATCAGGAGTTCAACAGAACAATTATATGACACAACACTTCACAATCAATCCAACGCAAAGGCTAACACCGACTGGACGTAGGGCTATTACTCGATCTGCGATCGAGGGCCTGAACTAGGATAAATCGACTGTCTCTTGCGTTTACCGTCGAGTTCTGTATACGCTGAAACCCGAACATACTGCCCCGGGTACCCCCGTGGCAGGCTATCGGTGGTGAAACATCGACACAACCATCTTCAAAGAATTTCTCTGTATGCTGATAATTGGATCATTGAAAAAAGTGGCCAGGACCTTATCTTGAAGCATCTGAAAATGGTGAAGAAAACCTTGTGTATCTTACAGCAGATACAGAGACAGCGCTTGATTATTTAGACATGTCAAACATACACACCAAAAAGATAGTTGTTCCGTGCAGGTATTGCAGTATCTGAAACCAGATAAAAGTAAAACACCTTTGTTTTCTCAAGGAAGATAATACTATATCGATTTTTACTAATAGTTTATTTCTGTCCTCTTAAGTCTGTTAACATAGCTTACTACAATTCACAATAGATCTCGCTTCACTACCCATAGCAACCAGGTAACTTGATTATTTCCATGCACTTAATTTATGATATGGTTTCATAGTTAGAATATCTTTATGTTGTGTACTCAAGGAATTGTCCATGTACACCCTTCCCACTAAATCTACTTTTTTTAACCCACTAAGATTCATGTGTTAATGAATTTTCCCTGTCTATGTCCTCTGCAAAGCAAAGAATATTCATGCAGAAGAACACTATGGTGGTTGCGCCTCCAATAGAACTATATATGATATCTAGCTCCACTCCATGGGCATGTCTTTTCTTTTTCCCTTCGTTGTCAAAATGCTAACACTTGGGCCACTGAAAAAAATAGTAATGCTGATACTGACGATATCTTACGATCATACCTTATAATCTGAAAATGGTGCAGGTAGTTTCACACGTGGCTCTTCCTTTTCATTTTCCATTTCACATACATGGCTAATTGCAGGTTCTCCAAGACATCGGAACAAAGACTTTTATATAAACAAATAAAGTTGCACCTCAATAATATATCATTATCTGAACAATCCCTTCTCTTTGTTAAGGAACAAAACATTTATACTCCCTCAAAGAGCATATTACATAGTTCTGAAATTCATTTCAATGTGATCATCTGTGCTTCATTTAGATATGAATAGTGAACTATCAACTGTCTTCCTGATATATTTCTCTGTTCTGCTATCCATTGCTGGTCAAATCGGAGGTGTCCAGGGCAGGCGCAGCAACGTCGCGCCCCGTTTCTAGTGTGATGCTTATTCGCTTGTGGACTGTGGGGCCCATGGAACAATTTCTTCCCTAGCTATCGATAGACTGTTTGATATGATGTAGACGGGCCGACCGGAAGGAAACTTTCAGGAGCTAGCAGGTGTGTTGTGTAGTGTTCTCTTGGCTTCTCCTACGTACGTACGTACAAGCAGGCGAGAGCATACAGTGCACCACAAACTAGCTAGTACTGCCTTTAAATTTACCATCATGCATGTTCTTAGTTAGTGCCACAAAACTGGTGGTCTACCACTTATTATAACAAATTAAACATTCCTTTGACTACACACACACACGCCGCTCGTATATATGTGGGTGTTCCAAGATGCATGATCACGGCCTTATCCTCGTCCACACGATTATATGAAGGGTAAAGTATAATTTACACCCTCTAACTATCGCCAAAGTATATATTTCAACCTCGAACTTCAAAACCGGATAACTTTGGTCCTCCAACTCTTAAAAAAGTTCAACTTTCATCCTTCTGGGCGGTTTTGCGTATAAACAGTACTTTTGATATTTCCAGGAGGCGCCGAAATTTTATATTATTTTTTTAAGCATCTTAATGTCCTCAAATGAAAAAACTCAAAACTACAAAGTTGTAGATCTCATTGAGAGCTACAACTTTGGTATAAAAAGTATTTTCATTTAACTCCATACAAATAATATATTAGTGCTCTAATGCGGCAAGCGCTAGTTGGCGATTATTATGGTGCTGAAATTTTATATTATTTTTTCGAGCATCTTACTGTCCTCAAATGAAAAAACTCAAAACTACAAAGTTGTAGATCTCATCGAGGTCTACAATTTACATATAAAAATTATCTTCATCCGGCATCGTATTGAAGGGTTTTCTATTTTTTAAAATTAGAGTCTCATCAGGCGACAATATATTTTTATCGCGTGATGAGACTCTAATTTCAAAAAATAGAAAACCCTTCAATACGATGGCGGATGAAGATAATTTTTATATGTAAATTGTAGACCTCGATGAGATCTACAACTTTGTAGTTTTGAGTTTTTTCATTTGAGGACAGTAAGATGCTCGAAAAAATAATATAAAATTTCAGCACCATAATAATCGCCAACTAGCGCTTGCCGCATTAGAGCACTAATATATTATTTGTATGGAGTTAAATGAAAATACTTTTTATACCAAAGTTGTAGCTCTCAATGAGATCTACAACTTTGTAGTTTTGAGTTTTTTCATTTGAGGACGTTAAGATGCTTAAAAAAATAATATAAAATTTCGGCGCCTCCTGAAAATATCAAAAGTACCGTTCATACGCAAAACCGCCCAGAAGGATGAAAGTTGAACTTTTTCAAGAGTTGGAGGAACAAAGTTATCCGGTTTTGAAGTTCGAGGTTGAAATATATACTTTGACGATAGTTGGAGGGTGTAAATTATACTTTACCCTTATATAAATTATTCCCCTTATCCGCCAGGAGATTGAGATTGAGAGCAACGCATGCGAATATACGGAGTATCATGCAAACCCAATCCCAATCCGGATTTGTTGCTTCGTGGCTAATCAAGCTACACACCACAGCACCTGATGGATCGATCCTTTGAGAATGACTGAATGAGAGGAATGGTCGTTGGGGCCCGGCCAGCTGAGATAAATAAAGCATACACACAAGAGCGCATCGATGCGATCGCGGTACGATACTCCCTGCAATTCTCACATTTAAAGAAATCAAAGCCTTTTATTTGACCAAATTTACATAAAAAAAACTAGCATTTATTATGATATATAAAATAGTTATAAAATATACTTTCATAATCTATCAATTTGGAGACATAAGTATGAATAAATTTACTATAAATTTGACCATATTTGAACAACGTTAACACTTCTGCAGGCTGCTCCCGACACGTATCGACCCGGCGTGAGGCGACGCCTACCTCCCCCGGCGAATCGGCGATATGATTGATCTGCACCTGCCATTCCCGACAAGCGTACCATACCTTCCCACTCCAACAGATACTGTTGCTAAGTAGTCAATGCACGCATATCGCCAATGTGCAGTGCAGAGATGAATGGGGCTATTCAGATAGAGCAAAGCATATCTGCATGCGGAGATATTATGTTAAAATAATATTAGTAGCATGCAATGCTTTGCTTTGTAGAGGAATCGAATGATCGAGGCCTGCATGCTCACCTGGCAGCACAGTAGGCGCCCTCCAGCATGACCTCCCTTGCTTCCTAGGCTAATAAAGCCTCGATGTCTGGTGATGATCCCTTCTTTCTTGAGAGAAAAAACAAACAAACAAACAATGTCAATCTATAAATCTTACTTTGAGATAATTTCCATGATATCAGGTGGACCTCATCTTTTCTACTAGTCGCCTTCGGCAATGATTCCATGCATGCTTGATGGTGAGAATTTTTTTATAAAAAAAAAAGACAAAGACAGACAAATGCTAGAGTGGGTGCGAGTAGCTGTGAGGTGGAATTAAATTGGGTGATCCTGGGGTTCAAACCATCACCTGTGTGCCCCCAAAGGTGGGTTATTGACACATGTACAGTAACCAAATCTCACGTCCAGCAAAGTCTGCAGTACCTGGGTCCCTGCATGTTGTCCTCGGCTTTTCTAAATTTATCCTTCACGCATGTTGCCTGGTGTCCACGTGATATTCTGTTCTGCCCAATCATCTACCATGGGGTGCACAGGTAATTTAATTCCGCTGTGAGATGGCAAGGAGCGGAACAGTCGGCGAATCGATGCTCTTTGGGCCGTCTGTGAATCTGGACCGTACGAGCCTGCAGGCTCCCCTGTCCAAGCAATGGTCCGGATGTGACACGAAGCCCAACCATAGAACATGGCCTAGTTTCACTTGCATCGCTCTGGACTCTGGTTGCCCGACCCCGCTCGCCTGCCCTCAGCCCCTGCGTTTGTGGGTGAGGGAAAGTGCTAGCAGTTTAGCACCATATCAGCGGCGAAGCCACAGTGCATGTGTCGGGGTCATGCGACCCCGATAACTTTGTACGAATCAGTGGAACTCCGCGTATTCCGGTCAGCTACGATCCCATCAAATTGAGTTCATGAATCTGTGCGACCCCGGCAGCAGTTTAGTCTAGATTCGCCGCTGCACCACATCGCCTCCTGAGAGCGGAGCGCGGAGGGAGGGAGCTATAAAACAAGCGTCACGGCACCAGGGCAACTCACACCTTTCTCGTCCTTTTTCTATATATAAAATAAGGGTCACATGCATATAAAAAATGAAAGGCTGTCTTATTTTGCTTCTTGTAGAAGCATAGTGTCGACAGAATATTGCCGGCAGTCCTTCGAGGGGTATCTCACGAAGGTAGATTGATTGGTAGAGGAGCGTGTAATCAAGAACAAGAAGGCAACAGAGACACACGAGTTATACAGGTTCAGGCCGTCAGTATGACGTAATACCTTACTCCTGTGGTCTGTTGGTTTGTATTAGCTATCGTATGATTTACCGTGATTTTGTAGGGGGTCCTTGCCCGCCTTATATAGTCCGGGGGCAGGGTTACAAGTCGGTTAGATCTGAAAGATAACCGAAAAGTAATAACAGATTACAAGAATCATGGGACCGTACGTATCCTAACAGATCTCGTAACATCTTTAGGATATCCTCCCCATGTCTTGCGGGAGGCGCCGAGCAAAATCGTGCCCCGCAAGGCTTCTTCTCGTGGGCTGGGTCGCCCCTAGAGGCGTAGCCCATGTAGTCTGTCGTGGGTATCCGAAGTCGGACCCCCCACAGCTAGTCCCCGAGCGCCTTGTACCCGTTGTGCAACGCCGTCTTGAGCTTTTCCGAGCAGGTGCGAACCAAAACCGAGCTGTCCAAATCATGATCCGACCACCATAATGAATCGTCGAGCAGTTGTGAGCAGCTGCCGATCAGCGTGCAACATCGCCGAGCAGTGTGTTCCGAGCACGGCTTGACATAAGGGTGTAAGGAGCTCAAGTCCAGAATTGAAAATTTCTACGCAGTAAAACTAAGTATGTCCACTTAGAGTCCGACCACGAGGGAAAAGATAACCTTCTTTAGCTTTTGGAGGCACGGAGTCTTTCAGAAAAAAACAAACACATTCACCGCAACGTGAAGTGTGCCCACTTAGTCCCCGAGCCTGACAGTAGGTGACGTAGTCACGTGGTGCCAGAGTCAGAAAGTAGTAAACCAGCCGAGTAGGTAGCCAGTCCCCGAGCGTAGCCTCAAGATGGAAACAAACACATTCACCGCAAGGTGAAGTGTGCCCACTTAGTCCCCGAGCCTGACAGTAGGTGACGTAGTCACGTGGTGCCAAGGTCAGAAACGAAGAAATAACGAAAACCAACCGAGCAGACAGCCAGTCCCCGTGTTTCAGGCAAAGATATCGGATAAATCAAACCGTGGAGAAAAAATCAGAGTAATGGCTGTACAGTAACGGTTACTGAGCCTCATTAAATTGCGAAGAAATTGACGATTATTTGGCGGCGATAAATGAGTGACGTGGGCTGCTGTTGCGTGATAGCCCAAGTTGCAGCCCATTAAACCACGTTGTAGAAGTCGAAGTAGCGCTGATCGCGGGAACGGTTTCCCAAAAACCCTTAGATGCAAAGAAAGGTGGGGAAAGTGCTTTATAACCGCGCCGCCGCATACCTCGCCACCTACCTCTGCCATTCTGCCCTGTTTCCTTCCTTCGCAATCCCTGTGGTCCACATTCCGTACCAACGCGAGCACTCGCCTCCAATCTAGGACCAAACCGGAGAGAATGGCGCCGAAAAAGGGAGCCGCAAAACCAAGGAAGGCGGCCACCGGAGCCAGCCGTGACAAGGAGTGGGTGCTGTCGAAAACGGGGGCGGCGGATCTCAACAGAATGGTGGCGGCGGGCGTTCTCCCAGACCACCTCACTGCCGGATGGCGGCCGGCTAGTGGTGAGCCCTTTCCAACACCTCATACTGATGAGGCTATAGTATTTGAAGATTATTTCTAGCGAGGATTAGGGTTTCCTGTCCACCCCTTTCTGAGGGATCTTATGGAGTTTTGGGCGATTAGCCTCTGCAATCTGCACCCCAACACCATACTGCACGTGTCGATCTTTATCCATTTCTGCGAGGCGTTTCTTAGTGTTCTTCCACACTTCAACCTCTTTAGGCACCTGTTCTGTCTGAAGAAGAAAGGGGGCAACGGTTCTAAGGTGGTCGGCGGCGTGTACCTGCAGCTCAGGGATGGGATGGCCAGCGAATACATCAATGTACCGCTAAACACCTCTTTGAAAGATTGGAACGCCAGATGGTTCTATATCAAACAAAGTCACCCAATAATTCGATGCGACGTCCACCACATCCCGGTGAACCATAGTAGCTGGTCAAAAAGACCCAACAGTGCTGACATGGAGCAAGTAATGGAGCTTCTTGACTTGATTAAGGGCGTGGAGCTTAGGGGTGAACTGGTTGCAACTAGCTTCATAGTGCGCCGCATCCAGCCCTGCAAAGAGAGGGCCCACCCGGCGTTCGACTACAAAGGTGACAACGACGGTACCCGGGAAAGCACAGATCGACTGTCGAAGAAAGAAGTAATAGAACGGGCCATGGACCTATTCACTGCCAACGTCTCATTCAGCTGGCCACAAGGAACGAAGGCCTTCAACTACACCAATCTGCCTCCTCAGGTAACCATTTCATTTCGCATTGATCAGGCATCGATTGCCGAACAAAGGACTGACTTACTTATGTAAAGATCCATTCATAGGATATGGCAATATACTTTTCAAGCGTGCCGAGAGCCGATTGGCCAAAAGGAGTAGACATCCGGTGGCCACTACAGCCTGAAGAGGAGGAGCCGAGCACCTCGTCGGGTAGTCCATCCCCGGTATCGGAGAAGATCCGTGGGAAAAGACCAGCGGTAGATGAGCCGGCCCAAAAAAGGAGAAAAACCACAAGCTCCACTGCACACAAATCGGGCAGCATCTCGCTTGGTGATGACCGAACCGCTCGACCGCAAAGGACCGTAGTGCTGGAGTGGTCTGACGACGATGAAAACCAGACAGCACGTCCGCCGAGCACGAAGGAGCCATCAAAGGATGCTGAAGTCCCGGAGCAGCAAGCAGGGGAGAGTCATGCGCAGGCAACGACAGAAGTCCTGGCGGTGTAGACGACCAGAGTCCCCGAGCAACAAGGGGGAATAACCGCAAAGCAGCACACAGAGGAGGCTCCGGGGCACCAAGTAGAGCAACAGCCTGCTATAGAAGAGCAGGAACTCTCCCATCAGGTAGACCAAGCAGCAGCGCCTGGGGGATCAGGCAGGCATCGCCGGTTCAAGAAATTGAATCGGAAGACCAAACCGTAAGTATCTTTGTCTTGGAGTAATAATACTGTTCCTTGATATCTTTTGGGTACTGACAGGCCGACATTACACAGGGCAACACCGAGACCCGGACCCTCAGTAGAAACAATGCCGACTGCTCCCGTCCGAGAGTCCTCGAGTGCTCGACAAATAGAGGATGGGTCAGCTGCTGCTACCAGCGGTCCTGGCGGCGGTGAATCATTGGCACACACAACAGGCGTGTCGGCGACAACGACCGAGGCCGCGACTGAAAACGTCGGTACTTTGGAAACGGAAGCTGCAGCTGTTGTTGATGCGCCGGATGCCAAGGAAGCAACTCCGACAACGGCCGAGGAGCAACTTGCACCAACCGCAGCGACGTCAGGAGTGGTCGGAGCAGCTGTTCGACCACAGAGTCCCCCAGTGGTGCCACGAGCGACGGCGGAGGAGGACGAGGTTGTGGAGATCGAGCGTGCCGTACCTAAACCCCAGTCTGTCTGGATTCTTCGAAAACGCGGGGAAGAGGTAGTAATTGTTGAGGAAGAAAACACCACCAGGGAGATAAAGAGGTTGAAATCCACCGTTGCTGGAGTTATGACTCAAATCGAGGTGAGTACCGCGCCTGAAATACTGATATATGTTGTTGGAGACCAAAGTTTATCACTAGCATTGTTCATCTGTAGGGGATAGCTCGAACAGTCGAGCAACGGCACCAACTGATGAAGAGGATGGAGCCCCTCGCCGAGGAGAACAAGAAACTCCGGGAGGCGTTAAATCTTTCAGAAAAGAGTATTAAGAGGGCCCAGCGCGAGCGGGACCTTGCGGAGTCTAACTCACGGGACCTGGAACATCAGAATAGGGTTCTGTCCGAGCAACTAACGGCTACATCCGAGCAGCTAAAGAAGAAATCCGAGCAAATGGCGATTGTATCCGAGGAGCTAAAAAATATGTCCGAGCAACTGGGCAAGAAAACCGGAGAGCTCAAGAGTAAATCCGAGCAGCTCGATCAGAAGTGCAAGCAGTTCGAGAATGTATCCAAGCAGAAATCCAGTATGCTTTATCAACGAATGTACTTTGCAATAGTTGGCCATCCGTTTTTTCGATAACTGTTTTGCTTGCAGAGCAAGATGCAGAACTCAGCCAGCTACGCCAGACCGTCGAGCAAATCCAACAAGATAAAGCGAAAGAGTCAGAGCGAGCAAATAAACTGGTCGAAGAACTGAAAGGTAGATACCCCCTGATCAGAAATAATGTTGTTGTACTTTTCTGGCATGACGAACCATTGTAATGCTTGTAGATTACCGCCATAAAGCCAAGGCACAGTTCGATGTGCTGGTGCAGGAAGCCAAGGTCCAAAAAGACAACTTCAACACTGTAATCGTTGCAATAAAACCAGTACTCGACTGCGTCGATATTGAACCGGCACCTCATCCTGACAGCAGGCAGCAAGGGTCAGACATCATCATCCAGAGATGCAAGGCAGCGTGGGAGAATTTCAAAAACTTCAACCGTGACGCCGTTATGACCGCCGCTACTCATGCCCTTGCGGTGGTTCGGTCCCACTACCCAACTGTTGATATCCAGTCAATAGGGGGCGGGTTCATCGACGGGCTGAGCGACGCAGAAACCCAGCAGCTAGAGGATGATGTTGAAGATGTAACAAAAATGCTTGTCGGTGATATAGACCTATTTGGCGAAACAGAAGGTGTTGGCAGAGCTTAACAAACTGCACGGATATTATCACCTATACCACTTGCTTTATTTGGCGATGAAGAATCATTGTATTAACAACCCGATGCAATTATGCATAATATAAGCAGTGTCCGAGCAGTTAGTTTTTATTAAACTCTATGCCTTAGCTAGCCCGTAATCCGTAACACAGAGCGCGGAGCCCATGCACGTGTTGGAAAAACAAGCGTTACCAGGGAACCGTGGCCTACCGCCCAATACGCAGAGCACGAAGCCCATAGCACGTGTAGGGGTGTATTAGAGCCTTGGTGTTCTCCATAAAGATCAGAGCAAAACACATGCTGCCCAGCGGCCAATTTGAGTAACTTGGTGAGAAAAAGTAGTTAAAGTGGCGTCCGGGCAATTAGTTCATGCCTGAAATCTAGGCCTTGACTAGCCCATAGTCCATAACGTCGAGCGCAGAGACCCTGACACGTGTAGGATGAACAGGCATGACCAAGGAACTGTAGCCGACCAACCATAACGCAGGGCGCGGAGCCCCAGGCACGTGTAGGAAGGGATCGGAGACTGGGTCTTCTCCATAGAAAACAGGAAAGAAAACGTGTGCTGCTCGACGATCGGCGAGCTATGTTAGGAGATTTGGAGCGCAAAATTGTCGTCGTTTTTAGGAGAAAAATTTATGTGATCCGGAGAAAACATAATCGGCGATTTTTGGAGAAATTGTGTTCGGCGATTTGGAGAAATCGTGTTCGGCGATTTTTTGGAGAAATCGTGTTTGGCGATTTTTTGGAGAAATCGTGCTCGGCGATTTTTTGGAGAAATCATGTTCGGCGATTTTTGGAGTTAACGTGTTTGGTGATTTTTGGAGAACTCGTGTTCGGCGATTTGGAGAAATCGTGTTCGGCGATTTTTGGAGTTAACGTGTTTGGCGATTTTTGGAGAACTCGTGTTCAGCGATTTGGAGAAATCGTGTTCGGCGATTTTTTGGAGAAATCGTGTTCGGTGATTTTTGGCGTGCTTGGCGAGCGTATTGGAGATCGTCATGGAGTGGCGTATAGCCCGTCAACCGTAAGTGAAAATTATAATGGAGGAAAAAATGGAGGCAAATTATGGAGACCCGAACTTTATTAATCAGAAAGTAAAGAATACATATCTGTGTTGTTTCAGGGATAGAAACGTATAAGGTGCTCGATGTGCCAGGAGTTAGGAACATCGATTCCATCTAAGTCACATAAGCGATAAGACCCTGGTCGAGTAACACCTTTGACCACGTAAGGGCCCTCCCATGGGGAAGACAGCTTATGAAGCCCTTTGGTTTTTTGTTTCCTACGTAAGACGAGGTCGCCGATCGCGAACGAACGTCCTTTGACGTTGCGGTTGTAATACCTCCGCAAACCTTCGAGGTACTTGGCTGTGCGAACGCAAGCGATCAGACGTTCTTCCTCAGCCCGATCAACGTCTTCTGTCCGAACAGCTGAGGCTTGCTCTTCATCATAACTTTCTACTCTAGGTGCTCGGATGGCAATATCCGCTGGAAGTATAGCCTCTGAGCCGTAGACCATAAAATATGGAGATACGCCGGTACTACGACTAGCTTGAGTGCGCAGTCCCCAGACCATAGCTGGTAGTTCTTTGAGCCATCTGCCCAAATGCGTTTCTTCTTTCTGATAGAGTCTTTTTTTGAGGGCGTCAAGGATCATACCATTAGCCCGCTCGACCTGGCCATTAGCTCTAGGATGAGCAACGAAAACATATTTAATGGAGATGCACCGGTCTTCGTAGAAATCCCAAAAATGATGGCCGGTAAAAGTGGTCCCGAGGTCGGTGATGATGCTGTTCGGGAGACCAAATCTGTGTATGATGTCTTCAAAGAGCTCGACCGCTTTCTTTGCAGTAGCTGAGATGAGTGGTTTGTATTCAATCCACTTGGAGAACTTATCAATGGCGACGTACACATACCGGAAACCTCCTGGCGTTGGCTTGAAAGGCCCGATCATATCCAGTCCCAAGCATGTGAATGGCCAGGAAGCTAGAATGGTCTGCAGTTCTTGTGCCGGTACATGTATTTGCTTGGCAAAAAACTGGCAACCCTCACATCGTCGAATGAGATCTTCTGCATCGAAGATGGCCATGGGCCAATAAAAACCTGCTCGAAAAGCTTTGCTGACCAGAGTTCTTGAAGCCGCGTGATTGCCACAGGAACCAGAGTGAATTTCAGAAAGTAGCTTCACACCGTCGTCTTGGATGATGCACTTCTGCAGTATCCCTTCCTTGGCACTTTTCCTCATCAGGTTACCGTCCACCAGCACGTAATGCTTTCTTCGGCGAATTAGACGTTCGGTTTCGATCTTGTCGGCGGGTACTTTGTCGCTGGTGAGGTATTTGATGAACTGCTCCCTCCAATCAGCGACCGGTGAAGGTACCGCAAGTACCAACTGCTCGGCAGGGGGTACTTCTTCAACTTCCTTCTCTTCTTTAATGGATGGTGCCAGGAGGTCTTGAACGAAAACCCCCGGTGGAACCACAGCGCGAGAAGATCCTATCTTTGAGAGCTGGTCGGCTGGTTGGTTTTGATCTCGTACCACATGGTGGTACTCGATACCGTAGAATTTCCCTTCGAGCTTCCTGATTTCGGCGTAGTATGCGTCCATTTTCTCACTGGAACAGGACCAATCTTTATTGAGCTGGTTGATAACCAGCGCGGAATCCCCATACACCATGAGGCGTTTGACGCCAAGCTCAACAGCTATACGGAGACCATGGAGACATGCTTCGTATTCCGCAGCGTTGTTGGAGACCGGAAAATGTATGCGAAGAACATATCGGAGTTTATCCTTGGTCGGCGTGATGAACAGAATGCCCGCACCAGCACCGTTGATGTTAAGGGCGCCGTCGAAGTACATCAACCAGTGTTCAGGGCAAGTGGCGGCAATGGGTTCTTGGATCTCGGTCCACTCAGCGATGAAATCAGCAAGCGCCTGTGACTTAATGGTGGGTCTGCTTCTGAAGTCAATGGAGTAAGTGCCGAGCTCAATAGCCCACTTGATGATAAGACCATTGGCCTCTTTGTTGCGGAGAATATCCCCCAGAGGGAACTCAGTGACCACGGCGATCTTGTAGCATTCGAAGTAATGTCGGAGCTTGCGTGAGGTAATCAAAATTGCATATAACAGCTTTTGCACCTGAGGATAATGAGTTTTGGGCTCATTAAGTACCTCGCTGATAAAATAGACCGGATGTTGCACCTTGTAGGCGTGTCCAATTTCCTCGTGTTCGACGATAATAGCCATACTGACAACGCGAGAAGTGGAGGCGATGTAGATCAGCAGAGTTTCATCTGGTCGTGGTGCTGTCATGATTGGAGGTTTTGTTAAAAACAACTTGAGTTGCTCGAAAGCTGTGTCTGCCTCCTCTGGCCAAGAAAAAAGATCAGAGGCCTTGAGGAGCTTAAAGAAAGGTAGCCCTTTTTCACCGAGGCGTGAGATAAAATGGCTTAACGCAGCCATGTAGCCTGTAAGCTTTTGTATATCCTTGACACATGTTGGCCGTTTCATGTTGGTGATGGCAGAGACCATCGGTATTTGTTTAGGTTGGAGAAAGTTTCTTCAAGGTCGGTGATAAGGTTGTCGGCGGTTCTAGTCTTGACGACCATGTTGTCGATGTAGGCTTCGACATTGCGGCCGATCTGTTGGTCTAGGCACGTCTGGATAGCCCTTTGATAGGTCGCTCCAGCGTTCTTTAGTCCGAAGGACATAGTGGTGTAGCAGTACGCACTGAAAGGCGTGATGAACGACGTTTTGACCTGGTCTTCTTTCTTGAGGGAGATCTGATGATAGCCGGAGTAACAGTCAAGAAAGGAGAGCAACTCGCAGCCGGCGGTGGAGTCTACAACCTCATCTATCCGAGGCAAGCCGAAGGGGTCTTTAGGGCAGTGTTTGTTAAGATCAGTATAATCAACACACATTCTCCATTCTTTATTCTTTTTCCTAACAAGAACAGGATTAGCTAACCAATCTAGATTATACACTTCTTTTATAAATCTAGTAGCTAAGAGCTGTTTTATTTCTACCCTAATGGCCTCCTTTTTGTCTGGCACGAATCGGCGAAGTTTTTGCTTGATCGATTTAGCGGTCGGCGAGACATTTAAGGATTGCTCGATCTTCTCCCGCGGTACCCCCGGCATGTCTGTAGGTTTCCAAGCAAACACATCTGCGTTGGCATGTAGGAAGGAGACGAGCGTGCTTTTCTATTTGGGGTCAAGGTGAGCCCCGATTTTCACCGTCTTGGAAGGCTCATCGAGGCCAAGGCCGATCTCCTTGACTTCCTTGGACTTGGTGGAGGCACGAGGAGGGTCTGGGATCTCCATGTCATCAGCAGACGCCATCTTGGCTTCGGCGACCACGCTAGCCATCTGGATGGAGAGGTCGGTGGCTTCGGCGAGGGCGAGACTCTCTGTCTCGCAAGCGTAGGCGACGGAGAGGTTGGCTCGCAGAGACAGGACTCCTGCGGGTGAAGGCATCTTCAACACCAGGTACGCGTAGTGCGGAACAGCCATGAACTTGGCTAGAGCTGAATGCCCCAGTATGGCATGGTAGGCAGTGTCAAAGTCGGCGACGTAGAAGTTGACATGCTCCACTCGGTAGTTGGTTGCCGTGCTGAACTGTACTGGTAGGGTAATCCCCCCAAGCGGTCTGGATGCCCTACTAGGTACCACGCCCCAGAAGGAGGAGTCTGAGGGTGTGAGATCTGTTGTCCCAAGGCCGAGCTCCCTTAGGGCCCCGGCGAAGAGTAGATTCAAAGCGCTCCCACCGTCGACAAGGACTTTTTTGAAAAGCACCTTCTGGACAGTTGCATCGAGGACGAGGGGAAAATGCCCTGTGTAGGGTATGTCCACCCACTGGTCAGCCCTACTAAAAGTGATGGGGACTTCGGACCATAGGCGATAGCTGGGGTTGGCGGCAGTTTCCTCTGAAGCGACGGCGAGCACTCGTCGGGTGGCGAGCTTCCGTTCCCTTCTGCTCTCATTGGAGGCGAGGCCCCCGAAGATGGTGGCGACCACCTTGTCATGGTCCTGGAAGGCATTGTTATTACCCCCAGGTGGTCGGCGTCCTCCGTTCCCACCATTGTCGTCGTCGTACTTTTTGTCCTGGAACTCCTTAGCCAAACCAAGGCAGTCTTTCATCTTGTGTTTGGCGTTCTTGTGCAGGGGGCACGGGCCATCGAGGATCTTCTTGTACTGCTCATCGTAGTTACGCTTGGCGCATGGCTCATTGACGTTGGCAACAACGTGGTCTGGTCGGCGGCGGCGATTCTGACTAGGTTTGAATCCATCTGGCCGGTCACGTCCGCTGTCCCGATGGAAACTACGGTCGTCGTAGCGGTGGTCGTTGCGCTGTCGGTCGTCGGTGCGGTCATCGCGGCGGCGAGGCGGGCGATTAGTGCCCGTATCTTCATTAAAACGCACCTCCGCTTCCTCAGCGTCGGCGTACTGGTTGGCGGTCGTGATCATCTCGCCGATGTCGGTAGGTGGCTTTCTGTTGAACTTAGAATGGAGTTCGCGGTGATGAAGTCCTCGGACGAAGGCGGTGATGACTTCGGCTTCCGTGATGTTGGGAATAGAATTCCTCATCTCGGAGACGCGCCTGATGTAACTATGGAGTAGTTCGGACGGCTTTTGGGTGATGCGGTTGAGATCGTGCTTGGTGCCCGACCGCCTGCATGTAGCCATGTAATTGTCGGTGAAGACCTTCTTCAGCTCTTCCCAAGATCCGATGGAGTCCGGGGCAAGGCTTGTGAACCAGCTCATGGCGGCTGGCGTGAGCATGACGGGGAGATAATTTGCCATGACGTTGGTGTCTCCTACGGTGGCACGGACGGTGGTGGCGTAAGCCTGCAGCCACTGAGTTGGGTTCATCCTTCCTTCATAGGGCTCGACCCCGGTGATTTTGAAACCACGGGGCCACTGGAGTGTTCGGAGCGCCCTGGTGAACGCTAGGGGCCCTTCCGGGTTGTCGGCGCCGATATCAGCAGTATTGCCGGCGATGATCGGCTCCAGAGCTGAGTCCGGATTACCGTACTCTCGCTCGCACTCCTGGCGGTGGCGTACTTCATCTTCATGGCGCCCGAAGCGACGTTGATCGATACGCCGTCCCACATCCCGGAGGTTACTGAGGTGCACTCGAGCGTCCTGTTCGACCTCTTGGTCGTGCTGGCGATGATGCTCGGCGTGGTGGCCTCCAGTTCCCCCCTGGGGAGGTAGTGACTGGTCGGCGAACCGGCTTTGATTGGGGCGGCGATTGGATCTAGGAACGGCTGATCGGCGAATCGCGCTTGTGGAGCACGAAGGTCTCTGATCCTCTCGGATCTCATTAACTTGACAGTGTGCCGCTTTAAGCATAGCGGCGACCTTGGTGAGCTCGGGCGTCTGCGGGAGGCATGCAAGCTCGTTGGCGGCTACCGCCAGATTGGCGCTCAGAGTCTTGAAGACATCATGGCCGTCAACGCGGAGGAATTCTTCGTCGAGGTTGCGATGGAGGGGCCTTCCTTGCAAGTCGATCTGGTTATCACGAGCGGCCTCGGCCATCGCAAGGGCGCGCTCGTTATCACGGCGTTGCGCGCGGTTGACGTTCCTGTTTTCATGGGCGGCGCGTTCCTCATCAGTTTCGCCGTTCCGAGGGGGGCTGTCGATGCTGACGTTGAAGATTGCGCCACCCCGGAAAGGCAGGAGAGGGGGTTGCTCGGTGAAGGTCTCGGCGAGGGTCTCCGTGGAGCCTTGGGACTCGGAGTCTGGATTTTCCTCCAGGATGGTTTGGAGGGACGTTCCGGGACCCCGGCTGGCGTGCAGCATGTTGACGGTCGGTGGGAGCTGGTCGGCGATCTGGTCAGCGAATTTGCCCCTCGTGGCGTCCTGATATATAGCGGCGGCGTTGGCGAGCCCGAAAGGCAGGGTGGCGAGCCCCGAAGCTTGCCGAGCACTGAGCACCGATAGATCGGGATCAGAAGGTGGTCGGTGCTGAACGAGGGTGTCCAGAGCCGACTCAGCAATGGAGAGGCAATCGGCGAGTTTCAGGCCGACCTGATCGATGGACTCGATCAGATCGTCATTGTTAACATGCCTCCTCTGGTAGCGAGGAAGCGAGCGGCGAGCAGCTGATGAAGACGACCCCGGAAGTGATTCCGAGATTGGATCTGCAGTCGCAGGTGCGAGGGTGCTCGGCGCAGAACGGATCCGCACCGGCTCGAGGAGCTCTCCGACTCCGTCGGCGTTGATGACCCACGTGATGGATCCGACCATAAAGATCTGGCCGGGCTGCGGGAGGGACGAAGAGCCTGCGGAAAAGGTCATCTTGTTCGACAAGGAAACAGCACGCACACCTGTACCTGGCGCGCCAACTGTCGACAGAATATCGTCGGCAGTCCTCCGAGGGGTATCCCACGAAGGTAGATTGATCGGCAGAGGAGCGTGTAATCAAGAACAAGAAGGCAACAGAGACACACGAGTTATACAGGTTCAGGCCGTCAGTATGACGTAATACCTTACTCCTATGGTATGTTGGTTTGTATTAGCTATCGTATGATTTGCCGTGATTTTGTAGGGGGTCCCTGCCCGCCTTATATAGTCTGGGGGCAGGGTTACAAGTCGGTTAGATCTGAGAGATAACCGGAAAGTAATAACAGATTACAAGAATCATGGGACCGTACGTATCCTAATAGATCTCGTAACATCTTCAGGATATCCTCCCCATGTCTTGCGGGAGGCGCCGAGCAGAATCGTGCCCCGCAAGGCTTCTTCTTGTGGGCTGGGCCGCCCCTGGAGGCGTAGCCCATGTAGTCTGCCGTGGGTATCCGGAGTCGTACCCCCATACATAGTCTTTGATGCCTTTAATTTTTGCTATGCATGTGATCCTTGTTTTATCTTTACTCATTGCGGGGCTAGCCGGCTAGGTACTAGAAGTAAAAAACACAACCACCCCCACCTAGTCTTACAATGAGTAAAACCAAATATAAATAATGATTCCATGCTTATTTTGGAAAATTATTTATTAAATAATGATTTTATGCTTGTACCTTATTTTGGAAAATTATTGATAGTAGGCAGCTAGAAAATGTACAAGTTGACACCGTTAGACCATGAAAGTAACGAAAATCCAAGAAAAAAAACCAAACTCGTTTTGGAGCTAAATGGGCAAGTTCAAAAGAAAAAAGGGCAAAAAAAAAAACTAAGCATAACTCTTTAGGGCCAAGAAACTAATTTTCTCAAGCTAAATTGTTTCCTGGTTGTCTCTTGGTTTGGAGGTTGGGCTGGACCTTACGGTCCTTCTGCCTCTGGTGCCGCTTACCGCGTTTACTCTGCTGACTTCTGGACCTTTAAAATTTGGGCCGTCGATTAATGTGAATAGCGCTTCGATTCGATTATGATTCCCGCATCATTAATCTAGGTGAGTAATGAAATACTAGCAAAATAATAATATCCCCTCTCGCAAAAAAAAAAGCAAAATAATATCCCCGTGGTTCATTATAAATCCCTGTGGTTCATTATGCACTCCATCTGCTGTGGTGGTCTTGTTTAGATGCAGTCGAATTCACATCAATTCACATGTGTTGAGATTGATTAGATTGAAACTTCAACTAAATCCACTCCAATCAATCCCAACACATGTGGATTGAGGTGACTCTGACGACACGAATCCAACAACATCTAATCGGTGATTTTAACTTCCCACATCTCAGTAAAAAAGCTCTAATCTTTTCGCTGAACATGCGCACGCGCATAAACCAATAGAAAGACATTCGGATGGACCAACGGAGGAGATGAGTGCGGCGTTCCCCTCTCTTTTCAAGTACAGAGAGTCGAAGCCTCTTGCTTCCAAGCACGGCAAAGGCTCCTTCCACGACGTTGCTGAAAGAAAGGGTGACAAGCCTGTCCACGAAAGGGGGTTGATCCACGCACAGGAATCAAGACAATGCAGAGGTCGGTTGCCAGCCTCTTAGCACCCGACAGCCAGGGTATGATAGTGTTGTTGAATTATGCGCTACAGGTTTACGTACTTTGTAAGAAAAAAAAAGGAATCTTGGGAATTATTCGCCAATTTATTCGTACTTTGGAAGTTTGTATTCTAATTCAGTAACTCAATATCAGGATTCCGAACATCTGTTCCTTGTACATAGACAACTTCCCGCTATTCACTGAATCTAGTATATTTCCATTTAACTTAACATTCAGTAATTCCAGTTAGTAGGCATGTGTCCAACAATTTACAAATCTTATGAACATACTAAGCAAATAGAAATGAAATCGGCATGATTTCTATTATTTCTTGAACACTTGTAGAAGCAGACAGGATGCCCATGCTACATTGTACATACAATAAAAAGTAGTCAGCGCTCACGATGTCTGGTGCCATGTAAAGATAGCCTCCGTATTCAGTAATTAAGCACGACGATCTTGAATTCTGGTGAAACTATATGCACTCTCGAAATGGCACTCCAAAAACAAAAATCCTCAAATCCATCTACTCCTGCTCTGCTCCGGGAGATTCGTGCAGAGGTTGAGGAGTCACTCTACTAGCATCGACTCTCTGCTGAACTATGTTCAGATGATCCAACTCTGCAGGCGCGCTCTATGTGTGCGCCAATTTCAGTGTGCTAGTTGAGATAATCTTCATGGCAACAGATTTGATCGTGACTGGGGAAGGAAGAATATCTCTTTGAAACTGTTTCCAGAACTTCCTAATGGTCCAAAATGCTTAGGCTTCGGCCTAGTACAATGGACCGAAATCAGACTTCCTAATGGGCTACTAATAGACCAAACATCGACTGCCTCACCAGAGGCCCAAGCCGGGAGATCAAGGCTGGGGCGGCTCGTCTGCCGTCGCCGGCTCGCCGCCAGCCAACGGGACTGCGTTCTCATCCGTGTTCCAGTTCCAAGGCGAGGCATCAGCGATCCATTCTGGGGCATTGTACATACAGCCGCAGCCAGGGATGCTGCAAGTTGATCGCAGCCCTCCCTGGTGGCTGGTGCGCTGGAGCAGTCATGGGATGGGTTGTCACTTGTTAGAGGGAACAAGGGAAGGATAGCTTGGCCCTGTCTTGGAAGCATAGCACAGGCAGTACAGCACAAGCATAATAACGGAGGAGATGGCAGATGAGCGCGGCGTTTCCTATATTCCCTCGTGCATTGCAAAATCACCAACTACAGAGCCTCTTATCTTCCTTCCAAGCACGGCAAAGGCTCCTTTCCACGGCGTTGCTGAAGAAAAAGGGTGGCAAGCCTGTGCAGAAAACGGAGTTCGGTCTACAGACAGGAATCCAGACAAGACAAGATCACACTCGAGTACTCGATATGTAGAGGGTCCGTTGCCAGCCTCCTACCGACCAACAGCCAGGATATGATGATGGTCTTGTGGAATTCTGCACCACAGGTTCACTTTGTGACATCACATCTTGAGGCAGTGCCCATTTTTTATTGTACATACACGGGATTCTAGTACTCGCTCCAGAAAAGAACATAATTATCGGATCCGTACCGGTCAAAGTAGCTCAGGTTTAACTAAATTTATAGCAAATAATATTAATATTTATGTCTCCAAATAAATTTATTATGAAAATATATTCGGTGACTAATCTAATGATACTAATTTTGTATCAGGAATGTTAGTATTTTTTTATATAGTTTTGGTTAAAGTTTAAACTAATTGACTTCTTGGAAAACGAGAATTGCATTCTTTCAAGGCAGTAATTCAGTAAACTCGACATCAGAATTCCAGAACTAACCTGTTCCTTGGTTCAACTTCAGCCTACCTGCAGCTGTATGCTTCCATTGATTCATTCATTCAGTAATTCCGGTTGGTATAGGCTGAGGAAGGTACATGTGACCAACGATTTACAGCTCCAATGAACGTACTAAGTAAACAGAAATGGAGTCGGCATGATTTCCATTATTTCTCCCAACACTCGCAGAAGCAGACATTATGCTCATGCTACATTGTACAATAAATAAAAAAGGCGATAAATAAATAGTCAGCGGTCACAATGGCTGCTGTCATGCAAACCATATGCATCAAGAAAAATAAAGCTCAAGCCTCGGTAAGCACAGCAATCTCGAATTCTGTTGAAGCTATGTACACTCTCGAAATGGCACTCGTCGAAAAACAAAATACTCAAATGAATCGCTGTTACAGAAGCTTTGTTGGGGACTCTCCAAACTTTGGTGGAGTCATCAAGCTCTTGGTCAGCCATATTGCCGTCTCTCTGGATGACACGGCTCCTTCACCGAATGGCCGAAGAACACCTGCTAGCTCATCGAGCCTCTCCTGCTCCAGGAGCTTCGCGCAGAGCTCGAGGAGTGACTCCAGAGCACCGGCTCTCTGCTGAACTATGTTCAGATGATCCCACTCCGCAGGTGCACTCTCTGCATGCGCCAGTTTTAGTGTGCTAATTGGTGATGATTCCTCTGTTATAGTTGTGTCACACCTCTGGTTTTGCTGGCGGATAAGAGCGTGGCTTCACATCCTTCTTTTGTTCCTGCACTACTCCAATTGTCAATTCCTCATTTGGTATTGGTGCCTCGTTAAACTTTTGATTTGAAACAGTGACTGGGGCCTCCTCTTTTACATTACTGGTTCTTATAGCTTTAAGACGTATGGTCGCATCAATCTGTCGATCAGTTGTCGCCATCAAGTTCTCCGCTGCATGCTGAAGTGATAAAACATCACTGTTCCGCTGTTCTTTGCTTCTGGCATCAAGATCCACCGGCATTTGCAAAATCAAGGCTTCCTGGGTACCAATAGTTGATACATCTGAAAAGTTCGTGGAGCTTTCTCTTGCTTCAACAGTGTGCTCTGCTGCAGTTTCTAATGTTTCATTGGATCCATTGGCTTTCAGAGTTCGCTTTCTGCCACTGCTTGGCTTCTTTGATTGCTTGTCTACCAGGTTACTTTTGTTGGGCTTCACTGGAAGATAGATCGGTGAACAGTTGCACGATTCAGCAAGATATGGCTGCAGATGTGGATGCCTCAGCAGCTCCCCAGCCTGTAAATTTTTCAGGGAATGTGAACCTTGTGTCTGGACCCTTGAGGCCTTGACTGAAACAGTCAACTGACTTTTTTAGACTTAAAGTAGGCCTATGTTCTGGATTTTTCCTTAGAATGCTCTTCACTATCTGCTTCCTGGGGAAGAAAGGCTCAAGTTTAGTAGATTTTTTCTAATCTATATAATTGGGCAATCACAAAAATGAGATTACAACTCACAGTGCTGATGAGTATATCGGGGGCATTGGAGATATTGAAGATCTGTTTATTTTGTTGACTAATGCTGCCATGTCCTTCACAAACAACAAAGGAAAAATGTTTCATGACTTTCCAAGAGACCAAGACACATGTATAGATGTTGAAGTATTGTATCATTTGGCTGTGTTGTATCAGCACTTACTGTAGCTTTAAATGCAGGACAGTGTGCTAAAATCTCAAACATACAGCAACCTGACGGTACAAAGAAGCAAGGTATCCAAAGATGTTTAATACTGTCATACATCATATAATACAATAACAGAAATAAACTTTAAGAGGCGTAGCATGCGGAGCTCACCAAGTGACCATATATCGGATTTGTATCCATAAGGTATGTCTGCTAGTATTTCTGGGCACATATAGTTTGGGGTTCCTACAACCTGAAATATTGTAAATGTTAAATTATCAGTGACAAGGCATTATGGGTTTTATGTCAAAACATTACTAACACGTTATTGGGATTCTAGTGGGGATATGCTGAAATTCTGCCATCTATTTTTCAGAATGGCATTTTCCCTTTCATGATACTTTTTTTTTGGTTAACATGAGCTGTAAATAATGTCACTGAATATCAAATGTCATACAGACATACTGGTGACAACATCGTGCTGTGATTTAGTGTAGGAACGTGACTAGTGGAAGAGTTGTGTTCAGTTTCCTAATTCCTAACCGGAAATGTGTTTTCGCCAGTATTATTTACTGATTTACATTAAAAATGCTTGAGTGAAAAGGGTGAATCCTACCGACGAGGCAAGGTCCTCCATGAGCAGTTTCGCCAACCCAAAGTCAGCTGTCAAAGAGACGGTAAATTATTATTCACTCGTGTAAAAAAAATACATATTATCTGATAAAGACAGACTCAGTAATTCAGCACTTCACATCTTACCGAGTCTGATATTGTTATCCCTTGTCAATAAAATGTTGGAACACTGCAGGGAAGCAGGACACGAGGAAAATGTTAAGCGGCACTGATACCTGACGAAATAGGCCTATGAACCTGTGGGAACAGACGATTTTTTTCCTACCTTGAGATCACGGTGGAGCACGCGGTTGCAGTGCAGGTAGTCAAGGGCAAGGAGCAATTGCGTGAACCACCGACACACCCTCTGGCATCACGGAAGTACCAAGAAGGCAGAGGAAATGAGCATTGGGTGCAGCTGTAATAATTAATGAATACTACTAGTAGCACGATTTCATTTACTTATCACAGTTACAGTATTGTTTGTTACCTCTTCTGAGAATAGGATTCCCCTTGCCTTCTTGATCCTCTCGGCCCTGTGGTTCCAGTGAGAGTAATTCAGACAATTATATATGCAGTTAAAACTGAATTCTTTTTACCAGTACCCAGAAGTTACTTATTAAAAAGGAAAAAGGAAAAGAAAAGGAACACAGAAGTTGGGGGTGGGTGGTAGCTTACATGTCCCCTCCTTCGCAGTAGCTTGTGACAATGCAGACGGAGGTCCCCTACAACCACCGAATAAATCCAATTTTGAGTTCGCAGTCGACGCGACAACGTGCGGGCGGGAATGGGGAGCATGATTAGGAGTTCATTAGGATTGTGCGAACTGAATTTGACAAGGGAGGAATGTTTGTTTGTACCTCGTCCACCCATCCGTCCTTGTACTCGACGATGTACGGGTTGCTGAGGCTTGCCATCAGGGACATCTGCGGCAGAAAAGGCAGCCAGAAACGAATAATGAATCGGATGCGAATTTGAAGAAAAACACCGAGTTCCTTTTTTTTTTTGACGAAACCGTTCCTTTTTTTTTTGGCCCCGTCGACCAACAATTTTTTATTTTACTTGTTACTGCAACCGCCCGCCGCCGCCGCCGCCGCCGCGTCCTGCTGGGTGCATATGCGGACGCAGGCCGCATGGACAAGGTCGGCGAGGCATCCGACTCTGCTTGGTGCTGGAGTGGGGGTGGGTGAATGAATCGGAGAAGGGTGTAGTAGGGTGGATGCTTATGTTACCTCCTGGTAAGCGGTCCGCTGGAACTTGTCGTTCTGCTTGGAGAGGCGGATCTTCTTCATCACGTACCTGCGCCGGCGTCGGCGGCGGGGCAAGCAAAACAACAGAGGGAGGAATCAGGAACCGGAGCACGTCGAGGAAGCAGAGCAGAAGGGAGTGGTCGACGACGACGACGACGACGCGTGAATGAATGTGAAAATGGGGAAATCACCTCTTGCGCTCGGCCTTGTGGAGGACGAGGTAGGCGGAGCCGTAGGCGCCCCGGCCGATCTGCTCCACCACCTCGTACTGCTCCATCGTCCGGACTCTCTGCTTGGAAGAGGAGGAAGAAGAAGCGGCGTGGTCTGCTGCGGCCGTTGCGAGAACTGACGACCGGGGGTGTGCGTGGCGTGAGGAAAGGAGAGAAGAGTTCGCCAGTGGAATGAATGATGGCGCCGCGGGGGCCTCGTGATTATTTGTGCGCGCGCGTGGCGAGGGATGTTAAGCCTTAGGATCGTGGGTGCAGATCACAGGATGTATTCGTTCCGGGTGGAATCAACTAGTAGACCTGGGCCCTGTTCACTTTTTTTATAATATGTATTTTTTAGTTTTTTTAGTCGGAACAGTGTTTTTCTCTCACACTAAATCAGTGGTTTGTTTTTTCAGCGAAGCGAACGGAGCCCTACATGCTTCGGGAGAGAGAAACAGAGAGAAAGAGGTATAGGAGATCTCTAACCGTTGGGTTTGGAGAAGGATGATCCGTCCATGACCATGTTAGTGATGTAAGGCGTCGGGGAAGGAGAAGCAGGGGAGTCCGGCGGCGGCGTAGACGTCGGGTGGCGCAGAGGCGGCGGTGGATTTTCCGTCGCTGGCAGCATCCCTCTCGATCGGTCTAGGGTTAGGAAGTAGATGGAGCGTCTGGCGATTCACGTGAACCTCATATCCTGTGTCCCAGCTCCCACCGTTCTTTTAATAGTGCTGCGCGACGGGGGCCCATCAGCCACTTAGAACCGGCTGAGCGCCCCCGATCAGAGCGCTGATCAAGGGACCAATTGACCGTTGGGCCAACTGATGGAGATCATCCTAACATTCTCCCCTGTTGATCTCACCTTATGACTTAAACTCAATTTTCTTTATCTTTTTTCTATTTTATCATAGATCAGTGCATAGAGCGTGCCTCATCGTCGCGGTCAGTTACCGTTAGATTTAACAGCTACAATGCACCTCGCTGTTTTGAAACAGATACTCAACTAGGCCCTTAGTATCCAGAAATCATAGGCTTTCTCATAAACCCACGTCGACTGTGTGTTCTCTGAATGCACTGGGGGTACGCCTTTGGAAAGCGGATCCACAAGTACTTGCTTGGTACTTATATGCTCAATGCTTTTAAAATAATTCTGGATTTTCTCCTTTACAACATATAACTTAGTGTCAATGTGTTTGGCAGCACACTTGACATGTTGTCTTAGGAGTTAACTTACTTTAAATGGTTATTGCTGTTGTCTACTATTATTAAATCTGGGTACAAATTCTTTTAACCTCCTTTTGCCTGTTTCTTAAGCCTTATGTCAAGCTATACTATGGTATGCATAATTGATAACACCATAATTGTTTCTTTGAAGCTTTTTCACAATAATACTTCAACTGCGAGTGTTAGCAACTGCTGTGGATTTCACTACACATCTCGTCGAGACTTAACATTTGTACCCTCAACTATTTGAGAGTACTTGTTCTTTCTTACTCGGCATGAGGTCTATGATACTTTGTAAAATTGCAAGACATTCTCAACTCCATTCCATTGATCTATATCTGGACTGGACTACTGTCAAAATATCCCGGATACGTAAACTATGTCAGGATACGTTCTTACTTGTACTTGTATACTCATCAACCTTTCAACTGTTGAAGCATATGGAACCATGTTCATTTGATCGATCTCATATCGGTTCTTGGAACACTTAAAGTTTTCAAATCTATTACCCTTGACTATAGGAGCAGACGTAGGTTTACTCGTATGCATACTTTATTTTTCTAGAATCTTTTCTAAGTATGTCTTTGCGATAGTCTAAATACCCTATTTTCTTCTATCTCGGTGAATTTCGATTCCTAGAATCAATGACGCTTCACCAAGATCATTCATATTGAAACTGAAGGACAAAACTTCTTCTTCCTTAATGACAGATTAACATCACTACTAGTGAGTAGAATGTTATCTATTCACAGGATGTGGAAAATGAATTTTTCATTCTTGATCTTCGCATAACGCTATTGTCCT
Organism: Miscanthus floridulus; assembly: GCF_019320115.1. NCBI lineage: Eukaryota > Viridiplantae > Streptophyta > Magnoliopsida > Poales > Poaceae > Miscanthus > Miscanthus floridulus. The sequence goes on from NC_089586.1 coordinate 86,894,989, forward strand.
TCTCATTTTCTTTTAAAACCCAAACTTTATTATCATTTCATCAACTTCAAAGACTACTATCTAGAGGCTTACTTTTAATCCATAAATGGATTTTTACAGACGGTGTCTCATATGTTCTTTTCTTCTACGATAAAACCTTTTGGGTTGTGCCATGTAAACGTTTTCATACAAATCCCCATTGAGAAATGTCGTCTTTACATCCATCTGATGTAACTCTAAATCGTAATGTGCCAACAACGCCGTTATGATTCTCAAAGAATCCTTACATAAGACTGAAGAGAAAACTCTCATTGTAATCTATTTATTCTCTTTGTGTAAAGTATATTGCTACAAGTCATGCTTTATATCTTTCTACATTCCCTTTAGAGTCATATTTTGTCTTGTAGACCCATTAACAGCCTACTATTTTGGCTTCATTAGAAATTACTTCTAAGTCCCAAACATCATTGGTATTCATCGAATTCATTTCAACTTCCATAGCTTCTTGTCATTTAAACGAGTAAACGCTTCTCATGGCTTCTTCAAATGATGTGGGATCACCCTCTATTTGAATTTCTTTACTAACATAGATTTTATAGTCATCAGAAAAACTGGTTTACTAATTCTTCGAGACCTTCTGGGGCCTCAGCTACTGGCACTTTCAAATGGGGCTATTGTTGCTCTTTATTGCCAAGAGCAATAGATTCTGTAGGCTCCTGTATAACAAGATCCTTATTTACATTATTCATCTTCTTCAAAGAGCCAACAACAGGTATTGTATTAGTCATACAACATCAACAGGTATTGAGAAACTTGTTGCTCCTAAGTCACTAGAGTGGGCACGTAGTCCCTCTTCTCTTCAAGTCTTAGGTCTCTACATACCTCTACATACCGTGCTCCTCTATGTCTTCTCATCTTTTCTAAAGATGGTGTATCTTTAAATATCTTATTTTGGATTTAATCTGTTGAAACCTCATATGGCGCTTTAAGCACCACCTTAACATCTTTGAGACTGACTACGCTATCTTTCTGTCAAAACTTTAAAATGTCTAGGAATTTAGCTATTTCTTTACTTAGGGGTATCATTGTTGTGACCGTTGTACTCCTCCAACGGTCGCATTCATCTTAATTAATCTTTATCTCACTCTAAATGAAGAGTATCTTTCTTAATTGATCTTAATATTCTCCCCCTCAAAATATGACATGAACTTTACTATCATAATTTTGAGAACTATTCAGAAAACTTGTGAACGATGAGACACTTATAACTTACTTCATTCATATGATTATGTCATGTAAACAAAGTTATTTCTTGATCCGTTTAGGAGTACACTTTCCTTATTTCACTTGAAGAACTCAACGAGGTCTTTCATTAGCAGTACTTTTACAAGTCACGCTTGCATCTTTTCTTATCTTTTGGTTAGTATTGACCATGACGATACATTTCTATTGTGCCACGACCAATACTAGGACAGTATAAGAGCTACCCAAACTTCTCTCGCTATGCGGGATACAAAACATGTAAATCATCATAAAAGTTCTCCCGCTATGCAGGATTGACTAGCATAAGTACTATACCAAAACTTCTACCCATACGGGATAAAATCTATACATAATTTACGGTAACAAAAACTTAGTCATGACGACTAAAACATTCACTTATACTTTATTTTCCAATTAAATCTTTCCGTTGGTTCCAATTTAATCAGAAAATTAGTTAATAGTCCTGAACTGGCTTAACTCAAGCCTTTTCATTCATATACCCCAGCATTTCAGCCTGTTGGCATGCAGTCGAGTGATCTCGTCAAATTAAAATATACAATGTGCTTCTACATCAATTCTATATCACCGTTGGACAGAAAATAGAATTAATGCATAAAACTCATAAATTAACTTGAAAGACATACAACTACTCTTCAAAATTAAAATTCTCCCGTTAGTTTGAATTTAATTAGAAGATAATCAACTTCATTGCAGCAGAAACATGTTAATAAAATATATTCTATTAGTTCAGGAGCATTTCTTGGTCCTTATCTACTCTCTAAAAAATTGACCATGTTGGTGTGAAATTTATCAGAGATTTAAACCTCAAACTTGAACTCATTATAATATTATCATCATCAACGTTAGTCGAAAAATGATAATACCATAATCTGACTTAAACAAAATGGACTACTCCTCTAATTTAAATTTTTCCATTAGTTCCAATTAAATTAGAAGATAAACATAATCATAATTTACTAAATACAACGGCTCTTCAAATTAAATTCTCCCGTTAGTTCAAATTTAATTAGAAGATAATAAACATTAAACTTTGCAGCGGAAACTTAAACATAATTGGTGAATTTTACCCATAGGAAAAATCCTCTTTGCTATTTTTCTTTGAGCCATTAATCTATTTTCTAGGAAATAAACATTTTACTAGAAAAGGAAAAAGAAAAAACAGACTCATTTCTTCATTGTTGCTCGGCCCAGCGACAAAAACTAGTCCACGGCCCACGGCCGCTCTCTCTCTCTCTCCTACGCTTAAGCCGTAACCTGGGCCTGGGCCAGGAAAGTGGCCCAGCGCTCGCGCCCGCCTGGGCCAAAAGTTGGCCCGTTCGCTCGACACCGTCCGGTCAAGATCGACGGTCACGCGGCTTTCTCGGCGGATCAAAACCAGCAACGGCACCCAGCTCCCCAAAACCCTAATGCATTCGCTTCTCCCTCTCCTCCCTCTCTCAACGCAGCACTTCGACTCGAGCACAGAGAGCCACCAGTCACCGGAGAAGGCAGAGGGGTGGCGGTGCCGTCGTCGGCCCCCTCGCCAGTGCGCGCGCTCCCCAGCGGGTGAGCGCACCGCTGTCAAGCGGCCTAGCAACGGCACCCTAGCACGCGCCGTAGCTCACCGGTGCATAGTCTATCCCAGAGTGCTCCAGTGAGTGGAGGACCGACGAGGTAAGCCGCCTTCCTAGCTCTTCCCCTTTCCCCTTCTTCTTCTCTTTTGGGCCTGCTTCTATTCTTCTTGGATCTTATCCAATTTGGGGTTAGGGTTAGGGTTAGGATTATGGTTCGGGTTACTATTCATCTTCCCCGACGGGTTAGGGTTGGGTTCGAGTACTTTTCGAAACCAAGACCCCTTCTTACTCTCTTTTCTTCACCCAATTAGGGTTTAGGGTTCGATGAACCCTCTGTTTTTTTTCTTTTGATCCGAACCGAATCTATCTCATCTTCTTCTACACAGCTAACCCTGACATGATCTACACACTAGATCGATGGATCTGATACCATTGTTAAGCCTTAGGATCCATCTAGGTGCAGATCAGAGGGTGTATTCGTTACTGGTTGAATCAATTAGACCTAGAGCATGCTTCGGAGAGAGAGAGACAGTGAGACAGAGGTGTTGGAGATCTCTGACCCTTAGACTTGGAGGAGGATGATCCGTCCATGGCCATGTCGGTGATGTAGGGCGTCGGGGATGGAGAAGCAGGGGAGTTCGACGGCGGCATAGACATCGGGTGGCGCAGAGGTGGCAGTGGACTTCCCGTCGCTGGCAGCACCCCTCTCGATCGGTCTAGGGTTAGGAAGTAGGTGGAGCGTCTAGCGGCTCAGGTGAACCTCATATCCTATGCCCCAGCCCCCACCGTCCTTTTAATAGTGCTGCACGATGGGGGGCCATCAGCCACTTAGAACCGGCTGAGCACCCCCGATTAGGGCACGGATCAAGGGCCCAATTGGCTGTTGGACCAACTGGTGGAGATCATCATAACAAGGGAAACTGGGCAGGAAGGCGACTAGAGGTGAGGCCGGTGTAGGGTCGAGATGGCGACTAGAGGGGGGTGAATAGTCATTTCTAAAACTTAATCGTGTTGGCTAACCGAAATAAGTGCGGAATTAAAACTATCAGTCTAGCTAAGACCACACCCCTCTATCTATGTTCACTAGCACCTTGTAAAGATCCTAATTTAAGAAACAAAGGTGCCGGGCTAGCTAGAGCTCACCTAACTAATTCTAGGAGCAAGGTGACATAAACCTATGCCACTAGTACTTCAAGCAATGAGGGAGCTCCTACACATGCTAGTAAGCAAAAGCACAAAGTCAACTAAGCTCACTAGCAATACTCAATAACAAGGCAACTAATGCCAAATTAGAGCGCACGAATACTTAGCTACACAAACTAAGCAATGTGACTAACAAGGTTACATAAACCAAATTAGCCATGCAAGGGAGCTACTTCTATGCTACACAAGCAAGAAGGTAACTAGTGAGCTACACAAGCTAACTAATTACAAGAGTAACTACACAAGCACAATGTATAAAAAAGTAATCGCAAGCTTGTGTAAGGGGATTGCAAACCAACGGGAAGAACAAGGTTGACACGGTGATTTTCTCCTGAGGTTCACGTGCTTGCCAACACGCTATGTCCCTGTTGTGTCGACCGCTCACTTGGTGGTTCAGCGGCTAATTGGTATCACCCGCCAAACCCGCACGTCGGGCACCGCAAGAACCTACCTTGAAAGTGAGGGTAGCTCAATGACACGCTCAACTAGAGTTGCTCTTCACGGCTCCCGCGGGGCGAGCACAATGCCCCTCGTGAAGCTCTTCTCTGGAGCACCGCACAAGCTAGATATATGCTCACTGTTTGCCTAAACGGCCGTTTAGCCCGTTTAAACACCATGTAAACGCTACATGGTGGTGCGTCATTTCCGTTTAATCATCCGTTTACTCCGTTTAATTGGCCATTTAGCCCGTTTAATAGGACGTTTTGCCCGAATAATGGCTAAACGGTAGGTGACCGACTGTTTACCGTTTAGCATTTAGGAAAACAATATATGCTAGTGTTTGGTTTGAAGCTCGCACATATGCATAGATTGGAATTGTGGGAGAGTAATTACTACCAAATGATGCTAGGGTGTATAGAGTAAACCTTTGAAGTGTGATACCAATCAGAGTTGCACCTTTAAGTTCATCCTTAGCACCATGGTTAGCTAGATAACACTTGGAAAAAATAAAAAGCACTAGATACCCCATGAGATCAATATTAAAAGCAAGGTACTAGCATTACTTGAAAAACATACCAAGTGTCTAGCTATCATCCTATGCATGCTAGTTTTCATTTCATCAATCAAATTTTACAACTAGCATATATCACACAAGCATGCATATTGAATTTAAGAACTTATGCAATGCAAGCAAGCATATGAATATGCACATATCAAATACAATCAATCAAAGTTTATGAGCTTGCTCCCCCTACTTGTGTGCTTCTCTTATCCAAGAATTTTGATCCATCTCTTTTCTTCAATGTTGCTCCCTCTTGTTCAATCTCAATCTCAAAGCTTTCATATCTTTGTACAATCTCTCCCCCTTTGTCATCAATTTCCATAAAAGGTGTGCTTCTCATTGATGCAAAGGTATGCATTTGTGGTAGATGGTTGAGGCTTGAATCTTGCATTTTTTATGGACATCACTTGATTGTTGGAATGACACCACTTGTAGATATCACTTATAACTTGTACTACTTGTATCTTGTGTATGGCTTCTTGAGATACCACACATAGAATCTTTGATCTTGATATCAATTTGTGTGACACCTCCCCCTATGTGATAGCATGTGTCATCCATTTGATACACTTGAGCTCTTGTAGGTGAGGGATGCATTCTTCATTTGATGATCACTTAAAGTTGAGGATCACTTGTGGAACCATCGTCTTGCATGATTAATATTATGTGTAGATGTGATACCACTTGAAAGAATCTTTTAGTATAGAACCACTTGTTGGATTTATCAATAAAAACCATTTCTTGAACCTTTGTTATCTTTACGAGTACCACTTATAGGATATCACTTGTGAGTTGATCTAGACATCACTTATGAATTCTTGATGAAATACTTAAGTCTAGATACCACTTGAAACAAACAATCTAGATATCCATTTGCATTGTTGTCTTGTGCTTGTACTCTCGTTACTTATCATGAGCTTCTAAGTTGACTTGAACTAAATTGATTTGCCTAAGCTTTCAAGTCCGGTTTGAACCAATGACAAGCTTCTTCACATCTCTTGCAAGGGTTATCTTGCCAATGTTGTACTTGTCATTTGTTGGCAATCTAAATTAAATCAAGTACTTGGGTTTATTTAGCTCATGAACAAATTCATATACTAATCACTAGATCAATTTATCATTCAAGCAATAGTGGTAGGCTATGAATTTAAACATTTCATTTATTATGCATGATCCTATGAAGTATGAACTATATGCACTAACCGCATACTAGTAAGTGATGAAATAATCATACACATTACAATGATACCTTTGCTATATTGGAGTAGAGGATAGTCACATAGATTCCAATTCATTACTCCAATAGCAATGTGAAGTTCAATTATAAGCTTGGTGAAGACCAATAGATAACATTTTGAATTCCATTCTTCACGCATATGAATGAATATCACTTATGATCAAGTGCACTTTCTTGTTGTGGTTGGCTTGCTTCATATTTTGATCAATGCTTGCATGAGAGCACCAACATGAGAATACCACTTGAAATATTATGGTTAGCTCTATTTTGGGTGTTACTTGCTTTTCTTGGTCAACCCTTTTGATTGCTTTGTCTAAACATCTCAAATATTTCTCTGATCACCACTTCTATGTTAGCCTTCCAAGTACCACACTTGGTTTACCTACTTATAGGTGGCAAGCCCCTATAATAGGGAGAAGTGACCTCTCTCTAAGAACCATTCCTGATACTCACTTGAAATAACTTGATTGATTGATCCAAGTGATGGACTTAACTAGATGAGTAACATTGATTCCTTCTTTAAGTCTTTTTCTTTCTACTTGTTTAAGTCCTTTTCTTTCTACCAAATGATTTCCAATAGTTACTAGAACTTAAACTTCATCTTCATCTTGAGTTTGATCTTGATCTTCCAATTTGAGTACCGAATGTGTGCAAAGTACACTCCACAATCAAATGGCCTTATACTCTTTGCTTGTCATGCTTAAAGATCATCTTAATACCAAAATTAGGTGCCTCAATTTCTTATAAACATGTTTCCAACTTTAGGATCTTTCAATCAAAGTGACTCTAGATCAATCCAACATTTGTCACTTTTCTGGCAGATTTTATACTCTTCAAAGAAAAATGCATATCTCCAAAAAATATAAATCCAAATGCCACGAAATTTGGTAGAGATGTGATTAACTAAGTTATCTAGCAGATGTAGAAATTTGAGCTTCATTTGATTTCTAGATTGCTACCAGATTTCAATTCTTCCACCACTGCTACATGTTAAAAACTGCTACACTATAGCTGACAAGATTCACTCCAAAACTGAAGCATCTCTTATCTAATTCTTATGAAATTTGTACAGAATCTTATACCATAAGTCTAGAGTATGTACACCAATTTTTATGCCAATCCAATAAGTTTTGTCACTCAAACATGGCTAAGATCATAGCTTGCTCATATTTTGCAATATAGGACATATTTCAATCATTTGAGCTATACTTCATCAAATATGAATCAAACTTAAAACTAACTCGTTTGAATACTTTTACAAAACATAAATCCATTCAATCCACCTACTAAATGTCATCTTATAAACTTATCCAACACAAATCAATCTAAACTTGACTACTAATCAATTATCCATTCAATCATCTCATAGCAAGCAACATTGCATATTTATCCAATTCAATCAACTCATATGCACCCAAATAAAATGATCAATAAGAGATATACCTTGGCTAGCTCATGATCATCCAACTAGCAACCTTCAACTTAATTATTTGCAAGTTATCAAATATATCCAATGAACCACCAACAACTTGAATTATAACACTTTTATGTTGATAGCACTTGGACTTCAGTTAATTTTTGGGTTTGGATGTGCACTAAGCTTCATAACTTGATTTATCATATGATGAACAATATAAGATCAATTGAATCAAGTCTCCAATGACGATGGTACCTACAAACAATCATCCACTTTTTGATGATATCCAAATAATTTTGGGTCCTCTCAAGTTAGGTGCAACATAGTTAGGCAAAGCCCTAGTATGAGTAGTGGGATGTTTTGCAATTGCAACTAATGAGGTACCATTGCCATCCTTTCTAAGCAAATTATTATCAATAATTGAAATAGGCTTAGAAATATTACCTAGGGGACATGAATGTGCCATGTGTCCCCTTTCCCGGTATGAGTAGCACTTTCTCTTTGATTGAGCCTTCTCTTCCTTACTCATGTGGTGTTTCCCATTGTCTTGCCTCTCATGGATTGCTTGAGCCTTCTTCTCAAGCTTAGTAGGACACTTAGAGGCAAAGTGTCTCGTATTTCCACACTTGAAGCACTTGATGTGAGTATAATCTTTCTTCTCATCTTCATTCTTGCTCATTATCTTGATATCTTGAGTTTGCATTGGATGCCTTGCCTTTCCACCCCTTCTTGTTTTCTTTTTCTTCGTCATCAAGTCACCACCATCTTCATGATAGATCTTGACTTGCTCTTGGGGTGTCCTCTCTTGCTCAACTTGTGGCTTTGGTTGAGGCTTCACTTGTTGCTTCTCCAATTGCTTGGTTGGGCACATTGAGGTAAGATGACCCCAAGTGAGGTACTTGAAGCACTTCACATGCTTGAGCCTCTCTTCTTCTTTTATCTTCTTGAGATTCTCAAAGTTAGGGCAACCATTTGTAAGGTGTCCCGCTTCATGACATCGATAGCACATGGTATGAGAGAGCTTTCTTTATTGTAGCTTCTTCGTCTTTCTTTCTCTCTTTCTTTCACCCTTTGTTATCTTCTTCTTGAAGCCAAGGCCACACATGTCACCATAGTTTCTTTGAGTCTTCAACATATGTTCAAAGGTGACTTGTGAGTTGTAGCACCTCTCTAACTTGTTGCTCAAATTCTTCACTTCATTTTTGAGCTCATTATTCTCCTTCAAAAGGTTAGTCTCACAAGACATAGAAGTAGAACAAGCATCTATTTATGAAGAATATGACATTTCTAATAAATTATCACAAGAGGTGGATACATGCTTCTTGCCTACATCACAAGGGTTAGCAATAATATGTGATTGATCAATTGACCCATGTGATGAACTCTCACTAGTTTTAGTTTTTCCATTAGAAATCTCCTTAGTGAGAAAAGCATGGTCTTGTACCAAGTTATCATGAGCAACACTAAGTTCCTCATGAGCCAATTTTAGCTCCTCATGTGAACAAGTAGTAACATAAAGTAGATGCTTTTGTTGTTCACATGTGTTCTTTAGAAAAGAGTTTTCATTTTTCAATTTCTCGGTTTTAGCCTGTTTACACCAAAATTTGGAAAGAGAGGGCAGGGACTCCAAGGCTCCTAGGATCATGTCATCAAGGAATCAATTTCATGTAGATCAGAACCAGCTAATTCGGATGCAAAAATTGGAATCGACTTTCTTCAGATAGCGCCAGCAGATAAGGACAAAGGCTACGATCAGCGCCAGGACGGAACATGATGGACTCTGCAAAAAGGCAAAGATTAGAGTCCAAGTTATCTTAAATTTGGAATATTTTCCTTTATACCTAAGATTGCAATGAATCATGATCGAGTAGGATTCATGTTTAAACTCCGGGTATAAATACCAAACCCCTGCTATTGTAAAAAACAACAATCAATCCAATATACAAGTTACTTACTTTTTTCGGCTCTGACCACCCCTTAGGAGTAGGAGTAGAGTAGATCTCGGTGAGTTCTTCAGCAAGTACGGCTGCATTGATTCGGTCAATCTTCACTGCTTGTTGTAAGTACCGTCATGGCTTATACCTCTGTTCGTATGGCTGCATCGATCCGGTCGACCTCCACTGTGACTCTGGTATAAGTTAGTTATCGACTCTTGCCTAGTTCAAGTATGGCTGCATCGATCCGATCGACCCCCACTGCATGAACTAGATCAAGGTCAAGTTATCGGCTCTACCTTAGAATGGCAGTCTTTGGTAGATTCATTAAGTTACCAATATTACTTATCGCTTTCATTATTTATCTAAATTACAACAATATCACTTTGCCTGATTAGAATTGATCTAGATCAGCCTTATATCTTGTTTAGCCCATCATTTGTTAATCTAAAACTAATCTAATCTACACGTTAAACGATGAGTTATGTTTTATCGGCCGTTTTACATCAATCTTGATCGTGCATAGCGTGTGGTTAAAGCATGTTGCGTCTTGAGTAGATTTATTAGCTAGCGAGAACCGTTTCATGGCCCGTTATCATGGCCTATGTGAGTGGAGACCGTTATTTGGTAGATCTATTCCTGATAAGGCATGACTTTAACTGTGCGCTATGCCTAAATCGACTGTTTTAGCCGATATCGAGTGCTTTCATGAACAGTTCGCATCACGAGACCGTTGAAGTAAAGATAGGTTGAAAGATGTGTTAGCCCCATGATCTTATTATTATATTACAGCCTATATGATTCTGCCTCATGCCCCACTGATATTAGTAATGAGTTAGGGTCGTCGAGTCTGTTGTTATTTCTACGGCCTACATGATTCTGCCTCATGCCCCACTGGTCATAGCGATAGATGAGATCTAACATGTTTATTAGATTTATTTTTATTAAACTATTAAATGGTGTTGGATTGTTTCTTTATATGAAAAGAGGTTCAATTACTGGTAATCATTGGCTTAGCATGAACCAATCATCGTTGACATCTTATTGCCATTGATTAATATTTGTTCAATTAATGACATTCATCCTGAATGATAATCGATTCTTCTTATACAACCCAATGAACTTTAACAGATTCATTCTCATCAATATGCTGGATTTGGCTATTTAGTCGATCTCCTTTCATATCGGCTTTCAAAGCCGCACATTCAAGACTGTCTGACAACACCGGTAAGTTCCGCCCTTAATTACTGATGAACTTTCTCTCCTTGTCAATTATAGGGTCAAATTGACTGGCACGTCTCAGGAGGAGCACACAGGATCGACCATCCCTGCGCTGAAGCTATGCGGATCTACAGCTCCATCAGCAGACCCTTCCGGCTTGCTGTGTGTGTTCTCGATACGAGACGAAAATTCTATGTCGACACACGCTTCTAGCATGCCCGGTGGGACCCCACAATCGTTATGGCGGTTCACAATAACAACGACATCCTTATGCTGCATTATGAAGATCTACCTGATGGGGATAAGGGTATCATCAGCAAAGCTATAGAAGAGTTTCAGAATAAGTGTTTGTTGTCCTACACCAAAACACGTGACAACATAATTGTTTAGAAATTTCCATTACCAAGAGTTCTACTACACGGGCAGACAGATACAACTGAGGATGAAGATAGGTGTTTCTTTAAGGAAGTTATAGACAAATCTATTCATGATGCCATGTTAAGCCATAACGAAGCTTTCGTGGACATATTCCACAACGCCATGAGAGAGGCGATTCATGGAGTTCCCGTTGGTCAAGGCGGACCGGCTTATTACAATATTCTAGATCCGTCGACCCAAGGGACTAATCAAGTCGGTATCAACCATCAAAAAGCAGCACTAGCTGGTAATGGTGATGTCCAGATAGTTCAGGGTTCATCTGAACAGGCTCAAGGGACTACTACAAATCAGACACAGTACAATCATGGACCGTCAATATAGCATGTACAATAGCCGGTGGGGCAAAGTCAGAACCAGTTGATCAATTTTGGCACATCAGGCCACATATCGTCGTTGGCTCAAAAAATAGCACCATCAATTCAAATGATCCGTAAGGATATAGATCCTTATGTCTACAATCAGAGACTTCAAGCAGCAAGCTAGCAAAGAACCCAGCAGATCGAGATTCCACAAGGGTATCACTATGGCACAGATTCTAACACCCTTCATATGATGTCAAATCTAGGATACCAAGGCACATGGGATTTTAATCCACAGATGGGTCAACAAGTATAGAGAAATCCAAATTCAAATGCTGATGAGTTATTGCTAAGGGTGACCGAGATGATGAAGAATCAGTTCGGTTTGAAGCCAAAAGGGCTGACCTTTTTATACAAACGCCCATATCTAGAATGGTATGATTTGGTCGCTCTTCCAAGAAATTATAGGCTCCCAGAATTCACTAAGTTCACTGGCCAAGACAGTACAAGCACGATAGAACATGTCAGTCGGTATCTTATATAATTGGGCGAAGCATCAGTTGAAGATGCCCATCGAGTTCATTTCTTCTCCTTGTCCCCTATCAGGGCTAGCCTTCACTTGGTTTTCATCATTGCCAGTCAATTTCATTGCCAATTGGGCTGACCTAAAGAAGAAGTTTCATACATATTTTTACACTGGGACTAGAGAAAAGAAGATTACCGATCTAACAACTATAAGACAGAAGACTAATGAATCGGGCACTGAATTTCTTCAGAAGTTCCGAGAAACCAGGAACTTGTGCTTCTTCTTAAACTTGGTCGATGATCAACTAGCTACTTTAGCTGTTCAAGGAATGCTGCCAATGTGGAAAGAAAAGCTGCTAGGACAAGAATTTGACAACTTAGGTCAATTGGCTCAATGAGTAGCAGTGCTCAATAGCTAATTCCAGAGTATGCGCAGAGATACCCGGTTCCAGAAGAGTACCACAATAGCCGAAGCTTATGATCCATACTCAGTCGATGATGGCTATGAAGATGAAGAAGAATAGGTTGTTGCAGCTGAATGGAATTAGGGCAAGAAGACTATAATGGTGCCAAATCCTTGGGGAAGAGGAGTCAAAGAGAGCTATAACTTTGATGTCACCAAATCAGATAAACTCTTCGATTTCTTACTTGAAAAAGGGCAGATCAAGTTGCCCAATGGTCATGTCATGTTGTCCCCTGATCAGTTGAAGAATAAGAACTTCTGCAAGTTCCATAATGCTACTTCCTATTCCACTAATGAATGCAGAATCTTCAGGCAGCATATACAGAGAGCTATTCAACAGGGGAGGCTCAAATTTGATACGCCTCGGAAAATGAAAGTTGATGATAATCCTTTCCCAGGAGATCAAAACATGGTTGACGTTGGGTTACTCAAAGGAAAGACTAAGGTCCTAACATCAACCAAATCAAAAGAAGCTAGAACAGTTGATCCCAAGATGTAAATATCGGCTGACGAGTACAGAGAGATTAGAAGACATCGTGCCGAGCAAAAGAGTCGATACGAGTAGGGAGAGCGTCAAAAGCAGAGACGACAAAGCCACGGGTTACATCTCAGATTTTGTTGAATAAGTGGCAGCGGCAGAAGGAAAAGGATTATCAGCATTGGTTAAAAGATTAAGTGTACCAACATCAACGGAAACAAGAGAGGTATGAAAGGGAACAAGCCAAATTACATTGGAATTGTCCTTTCTTCAGACATTGCTGGAATGAAGGTTTAAAGTTGCCTACCAGACATGACTATCCAGAATGCAGTAATCAATATCAGGAGTATAGGCATTCTCAAACCAACCGTCGGTCTATCCATGCTCAAGATCCATGTCATCATAATAACATGGATCGGCGCTTAAAAAATAAAAGTGTTCATGATCGGCTTGGAAAAAGAGTTGTTAACCAAGATTGGGCTGACAACAAAAGAAGGTATGTTTGGCAGAAAGGACAATGGTGTCCAGGAGGATTAACAAGAAGCCAGAAAAGAAGGGTGCAATACCTAAGGAATAAAGAGATGGAACAGGCTCAGGCATCTGGTAAAGCTCAAGTATGGCGTACCAAGCAAATAGCTAATAGAAAGCGACCATCGGCTAGTATCCAAATAACTTTTCTGTTGCCATCAGATTTCAGAGTCAATGGTGAAAGCCAACAGCCGATCCAAGCAGTCAGCTTTGAAAATTTGTATTAATGGATAATCCAATATATGGTACAGATGGCAAACTAGGACATGGCTTCACGTCGGCCGATGAATTAAAAGAAGTAGATATTGGTCCTAGAGATAGACCTAGGCCGATGTACGTAAGTGCTAAGTTGGATCTAGAGTATAAGCAAGAATTAATTGATTTATTAAAGGAATTTAAAGACTGCTTTGCTTAGGAATACTATGAGATGCCTGGTTTAGACCGGTCAATTGTTGAATATCGGTTACCAATCAAACCTGGATATCGGCCATTTAAACAAGCTCCGAGGAGATTCAACCCGAACGTGCTTGATGATATCAAAAAGGAGACTGAAAGGTTACTGGAAGCAAAATTTATCCGACCGTGCCGATATGCAGAGTGGATATCGAATGTTGTCCCTGTATATAAGAAGAATGGAAAATTGAGAGTTTGCATTGATTTCAAGGATCTGAACAAAGCCACACCTATGGACGGTTATCCGATGCCAATAGTTGATATGTTAGTAGATGCAGCAGCCAGGCACAAGGTTATTAGCTTCATGGATGGTAATTCAGGATATAACCAAATTTTCATGGCTGAGGAAGACATAGCAAAGACCGCTTTCAGGTGCCCCGGCGCAATCGGTCTATTTGAGTAGGTTGTGATGACCTTTGGTCTGAACAATACCGGTGCAACTTATCAAAGGGCAATGAATTACATTTTTCATAAGTTGATCGGTAGGATTGTTGAGATCTACATCGATGATGTGATGATAAAATCCAAAGGGTACAAAGAACACCTGGCTAACTTGCGTGAGACTCTGGAATGCACAAGGATGCATGGTTTGAAGATGAATCCTAACAAGTGTGCTTTTAGAGTATTAGCCGGACAATTTTTAGGATTCATGGTCCACGAGAGAGGAATCGAAGTTGGTCAGAAAAGTATAAAAGCAATTGATGAAGCAGTTCCACCGACTACCAAAACAGAGTTGCAGTCTCTGCTTGGTAAGATTAATTTCATCAGAAGATTCATTTCAAATTTGTCAGAAAGGGTCCTGCCATTTTCTCCCTTGCTGAAATTGAAAAATGATCAAGAATTCAAGTGGAGTGACATACAACAAAGGGTGTCTGAAGAGATAAAAGAATATATGAAATGTCTACCTATGCTGGTCCCTCCTCAGCAAGGTAAGCCATTTAAGTTGTACATATCGGCTGATGACAAGACAATTGGGTTGGCCCTGATGCAAGAATTTGAAAGAAAAGAAAGAGTTGTTTTCTATCTGAGTATAAGACTACTGGATCCAGAAACGAGATATTCTCCCACCAAAAAATTGTGCTTATGTTTGTATTTCTCTTGCACTAAATTGTGACACTACTTATTATCGGCCGAGTGTACAGTTGTTTCCATGGCTAATGTGGTTAAGCACATGTTATCAATGCAAATACTGAATGGAAGAGTGGGAAAGTAGATTCTTGCGTTATCAGAATTTGACTTGAGGTACGAATCGGCTAAAGCAGTCAAAGGACAAGTAATGGCTGATTTTATCACCCAGCATCACAAGCCAAGCATTAGTTATATAGAGCTGATGCCTTGGACGCTGTTTTTTTATGGGTCATCATGCAAGCAGGGTGGTGGCATTGGTGTTGTTATTATTTCACCTCGGGGAGGTAAGTTTTGAGTTTGCTTTTCCAACTAAGTCAATGGTTACTACAATCAAGCGGAGTATGAAGCTATTCTCAAGGGACTTCAGCTTCTTCACGAAGTAAAGGGCGAAGCAATTAAAGTATTTGGAGATTCACAGTTAATTATTAATCAGTTGATCAGCCTATATGAGTGCAAAGAAGAGACTTTGAAAGGATACTATGATGAGTGCCACAAGTTGCTCAAGGAGTTTCTTTATATCTCTTTCCAACATATTCCAATAGCACAAAATCAAGAGGCTAATCATCTAGCTCAAAGTGCATCAGGATATCGAACATTTCAAGAAGTCTTGAGTAGTGAAAACTCAAGTGGTGATTGGAGAGTTGAAATAGCCGATTATCTTAGAGATCCATCTTAGAAAGACACCAGAAAGCTAAGGTATAAATCGGTTAAGTATATTTTGTTGGATGATCAGTTATATTATAAAACAGTCGATGGGGTATTGCTCAAATGCTTGAACCAAGAAGAGGCTAAGGTGTTGATGGGTGAAGTGCATGAAGGGATATGTGGAGCTCATCAATCGGCTTATAAGATGAAATAGATTATTCACAGAACTGGATATTTCTGGCCAATGATACTGGAAGATTGTTTTAAATATTACAAGGGGTGTTAGGATTGTCAATGTTTTGGTAATGTCCAGAGATCGCCTGCATCGGCCATGAATCTAATAATCAAACCATGGTCGTTTCGAGGTTGGAGAATTGATTTAATTGGCTAGATTTTTCCGCCTTTAAGCAAAGGACATAAGTTCATATTGGTAGCAATAGATTACTTCACTAAATGGGTTGAGGCAATTCCTTTAAAGACGGTAACCTCAAAGAACATGATTGATTTTGTCAGGGAACACATTGTGCATCATTTTGGGATTCCTCAAACTATAACTACCGATCAAGGGACAATGTTCATATCAGAAGAGTTTGGGGATTTTGTTGCTAGCATGGGAATCAAGCTATTGAATTCCTCCCCTTATTATGCCCAATCTAATGGCCAGGCAGAGGCGTCCAATCAGATTATGATTAAGCTGATCAAGAAAAAGATCAAGGAACAGCGAAGGAAGTGGCATTCGACGCTAAATGAGGCGTTGTGGGCATATAGGATGGCTTGCCATGAATCAATTAAAACGTCACCTTACGAACTTGTGTATGGCCATAATGCAGTTCTTCCTTGGGAAGTTCGGACTGAATCAAGGCGTGTTACGCTGCAGAATGATTTGTCAGCCAAAGTCTACAAGAATCTTATGATAGATAATTTGGAAGGCTTGAGTTGTCATCGACTACGTGCTCTTGAAAATATCAAAGCCAATAAATTGAGGGTTGTGAAATATTACAATAAAAAGGTCAAGATTAAGCAATTCTCTGAAGGAGACCTGGTCTGGAAAGTGAAATTGCCGATCAGATCAAAGGATAGTAAATTCGGCAAATGGTCACCTAACTAGGAATAACCTTATCGGATCAAACGTTGTGCGCCTAGTAATGCTTATATTTTGGAAACACTAAAAGGAGAGGAAGAATTTGGCCGAGCAATCAACGAGAAATATTTAAAAAAAATATTATCCTAGTGTTTGGATCAATACTTAAAAAAGCGATCTGTTCGGTCGATGGCCTTAATGGCCGATATCGGAAAGGTATCGTCTCCAGTGCAAAAATGAACCCAAAGGAGTAAAAGTCGATACAATGTGTATCACCTATAGAAGCAAAGCAAACACAAACAAGGTGATGGGTATGGAGCATGAAACAAAGGGAAATCACTGAAGACGAGGAAGTTGTTTGCTGAACGTCACCGATTACAAGCTACAGATCGAAAAACACTTTGTTTACTATATCATCGGCCTGGGAGGTCAGGGCTATAGAATTGGCGGCGTCAAAGAAATCTTCGACCAGTTGTTTGTAGTCCCCGGGGTATCCAGTGACTAGAGCTCCACGAGGAAGAAGCCGAAGATCGTGGTCGGAGTGAACTTGCGTAGCAGCCAACGCCATGGCAGCACCATGACGAACGCCATGAAGAGCGACTTCTCTAACATGGTTTGGGATGTCATGCAAATGAGCCACTGGAACGGCGCCCCTGGCATTGACGAATTCTGCTGCATGGACCGCAGCCAAATAGAGGCTTTTGAGCTAAGCCGATAAATCTAAAGGATTTGAAGAAGAGGTGAGCAGGATCATGGAGAATAAAAGTTGAAGAAGAAATAGAAAATTATGGTAAATGTCTCACCAGCAATTCTAGCTTCAGCCTTGGCTGGCCTCTCCCGCACCGAGTTGGCCTCAGGAGGTGATCGACCTTGAACTATGGCCAGAGCTGACTCCACAATACAGAGGCAGTCAACAAGTTTCTCATCGGTCCAGTCAATGGAAGCGATCAGGTCATCGTTATCTCTCGGCCTCCTCAGATAGCAGGAGAGCTGGCGACAAATTGGTGCTGAGGATGACCCCAAAAACTGAGTAGAATCGGCCCTCTGCTCTAGGACGACGGGAGCACCGCAAGTTGCACCCTCTTGACGGTGGATGCGCTGGCATGATGATGTAGATCCATCGAGGGCCTCCTCAGCAGACCTCTTGTTGTTCTCCATGATCTCGAACCTACAGAAGAGTAGAAGCTATACTAAGGATGCAGGAAGTTTGAGACAAAGCGGGTTGTTGTTCGATCCACGACCGTGGCCCGTATATATATAGCCCAGGAAGACGAGAAGATAGATTTCACCAGGGGTGTGAATTTGGAATCAGAAACGGAAGCAGAACGACACTCTGGGAATTCAGGGGACGGATAACATAGAGATAACAGATTCGAACATATTGCTTCCCCAAATTACAAAATATTGTGAAACGGATTCAAAGATTTTACATTGACCGAAGATCAACCTATCAAGGCTTCTTTGGATCGAAGGGAGTCCGGGCCCCCACAAGGCCAAAGGTCATCGTGAAACGAATCGACATTGGCCCGATAAAATTGTGTCCGAGAAGAGGAAAAATCACCCGCCTAACATGTGCTCAGCCGATTTCTCGGTAAATCAAGAAGCTACGGGAAAGAAGTCTGTGGCTTTTCTAGTGGGCGTTCAGTGGAACAAACAAGGGGAAGATGTCCATATATTTTAGCCCTTGCAAACACTAGAACAGCTTTACGAGCATGGAGAGAAGACTTAGGTGACATCACAAGAATTCTTCTAACCGCAATAGCTGATCCTCTTGCTCGACAAGACGCTAGAATGAGCGACACAATCACCCTATGCACAAGAATTCTTCTAACCGCTCAAGATTTTCATAGCAAAAGAACAGACCATGGAGGGTCCAGCGAAGTCGAGAGCGCTCGAGGAGACAGATAGAAGAGAGACATGGATGAATTGTTGAGTTGCTCTCGCCAGGATCGGATAAACATTTTATAGCCGACCTGGAAGGATGAATCTAAGTGCCCGTGAAACCATGATGCTCTCATAAAAGTTTGAAGCATGGGCTCACGAGCTGATATGGACAGCAACAAACAGTAGACCCCAGATCAAGATTCTCTACCCGTGATTATGGACCTATCAAGGATACAGACGTGATAATTTTGGAATAAAAATACTTTTATCCCAAAATTAGGGGGCATGTGTTTACACCAAAATTTGGAAAGAGAGTCACAGGGACTCCAAGGCTCCCAGGATCATGTCATCAAGGAATCAATTTTGTGCAGATCAGAACCAGCCGAGTCGGATGCAAAAACTGGAATCGGCTTTCTTCAGATAGCGCCAGCAGATAAGGACAAAGGCTACGATCAGCGCCAGGACGGAACATGATGGACTCTATAAAAAAAGAAAGATGAGAGTCCAAGTTATCTTAAATTAGGAATATTTTCTTTTATACCTAATATTGCAATGAATCGTGATCGAGTAGGATTCATGTTTAGACTCTGGGTATAAATACCAAACTCTGGCTATTGTAAAAAACAACAATCAATCCAATATACAAGTTACTTACTTTTTTGGCTCCAGCCACCCCTTAGGAGTAGGAGTAAAGTAGATCTCGGCGAGTTCTTCAGCAAGTACGGTTGAATCGATCCAATCGATCTCCACTGCTTGTTGTAAGTACCATCATGGCTTATACCTCTGTTCGTACGGCCGCATCGATCTGGTCGACCTCCATTGCGACTCTGGTATAAGTTAGTTATTGACTCTTGCCTAGTTCGAGTATGGCTGCATCAATCCGGTCGACCCCCACTGCATGAACTAGATCAAGGTCAAGTTATTGGCTCTACCTTAAAATGACAGTCTTTGGTAGATTCATTAAGTTACCGATATTACTTATCGCTTTCATTATTTATCTAAATTACAGCAATATCACTCTGCCCGATTAGGATTGATCTAGATCGGCCTTATATCTTGTTTAGCCCATTGTTTGTTAATCTAAAACTGATCTAATCTATACGTTAAACGATGAGTTATGTTTTATCGGCCATTTTACATCAATCTTGATCGTGCATAGCGTGCGGTTAAAGCATGTTACGTCTTGAGTAGATTTATTGGCTAGCGAGAACCATTCCATTGTCCGTTATCATGGCCTGTGTGATTCTGCCTCACACCCCACTGTTAGTACAGTGGAGTGGGGACCGTTATTTGGTAGATCTATTCCTGATAAGACATGACTTTAACTGTGCGCTATGCCTGAATCGGTCGTTTTAGCCGATATCGAGTGCTTTCACGAACAGTTCGCATTATAAGACCATTGAAGTAAAGATAGGTTGAAAGATGTGTTAGCCCCATGATCTTATTATTGTATTACGGCCTGTATGATTCTGCCTCATGCTCCACTGATATTAGTAATGAGTTAGGGTCATCGAGTCTGTTGTTATTTCTATGGCCTGCATGATTCTGCCTCATGCCCCACTGGTCATAGCGATAGATGAGATCTAACACGTTCATTAGATTTATTTTTATTAAACGGTTAAATGGTGTTACCTTGTGACATGAAGCTCCTCATATGAATCAAGATCAATCATATTTGTATTAGATACCTTAGTGTCACCTTGTGACATGAAGCAATGTGATGTAGTTGGAGAGCTTGAAGAAACATCACTCTCATACCCTGAGCATGATCCATCATTATCACCATCAAATGTGCATGGAGTAGCATCATCATTGGCATCATCATCAATCTTGTCAAGTAATCTTGTGATATGATCATTATCATCACCACTTGACCATGAGGTGAAGTAATCTTTCTCAACCACCACATTATGATCATGCTCGACACACTCAAGCGCCTCCTTCTTGGGCTCATCATCATCATCAGAGACCGTCCCATACTTCTCATTGAGATAACTCCAAATCTCATGGGCGGTCTTTATGTCAATGATCTCTCCAAAGTTGTTATCATGTAAGGATCTATACATGATGTTAGTAGCTTGGATGTCGAGATCTAGACATTTCTCTTGTGCTTGAGTTAGATTATCTTCATCCAACACATGATAAAAAGCATATATCTACCATCCACCATATTTGAGGGCAAATAAACTTAAGATTATATATCATCCAATTTTTCCATCATGTAAAGTGTGTGTCATCAAAAATATGTGGGCAATCAACATCTAGCACATAAGCCGCCATCCTCTCGGGTCGGTGAAGATCACAAATGAGAGACCTAGCTCCGATACCACTTGTTGAGTCGAGATGACGACTAGAGGAGGGTGAATAGTCGTTTCTAAAATTTAATCGTGTCGGCTAACCGAAACAAGTGCGGAATTAAAACTATCGGTCTAGCCAAGACTACACCCCTATATCTATGTTCTCTAGCACCTTGTAAAGATCCTAATTTAAGCAATAAAAATACCGGGCTAGTTAGAGCTCACCTAACTAATTCTATGAGCAAGGTCACACAAACCTATGCCACTAGTACTTCAAGCAATAAGGGAGCTCCTAGACATGCTAGTAAGCAAAAGCATAAAGCCAACTAAGCTCACTAGCAATGCTCAATAACAAGGCAACCAATATCAAATTAGAGAGCGTGAATACTTAGCTACACAAACTAAGCAATGTGACTAACAAGGTTATACAAACTAAATTAGCCACGCAAGGGAGCTACTTCTATACTATATAAGCAAAAAGGTAACTAGTGAGCTACACAAGCTAACTAATTACAAGAGCAACAACACAAGCACAATGTATAAAAAAGTAACCACAAGCTTGTGTAAGGGGATTACAAACCAATGGGAAGAACAAGGTTGACATGGTGATTTTCTCCCGAGGTTCACGTGCTTGCCAACATGCTACGTCCCTGTTGTGTCAATCGCTCACTTGGTGGTTCGGCGGTTAATTGGTATCACCCGCCAAACGCGCACGTCGGGCACCGCAAGAACCTACCCTGAAAGTGAGGGTAGCTCAATGACACGCTCAACTAGAGTTGCTCTTCGCGGCTTCTACGGGGCGAGCACAATGCCCCTCACAAAGCTCTTCTCTAGAGCACCATACAAGCTTCTTGCGGGCTTCGACGAAGACCACCACCAAGCCGTCTAGGAGGTGACAACCTTCAAGAGTAACAAGCACCACCGACTTGCAACTCGATCACCTAGTGCCACTCGATGCAACCTCACGATGCAATCGCACTAGAATCGCTCTCTCACACAATCGAATGATCACTATCAAGTATATATGAGATGGAGGGCTCCCAAGCATGGACACAAAATCCTCCAAGGTGCTCAGCCTAAGCCATGGCTGAGACCCCCTTCTATTTATAGCCCCACGGGCTAAAATAGCCGTTACTCCTTCACTGGGCGTTTTTTGGGTTGACTGGACGCGCCGGTCATATCGACCGGACGTAGGACCTCAGCGTCCGGTCAACGGATGCTCACCACATGTCGACTCCGTTCAACCTTAGTCGCTTGATCTCAACGGTCAAGTGATGACCGGACGCAGCTGCTCAAAGTGACCGGACGCAGGCCCGCAGCGTCCGATCATTTCCAGTAAGGTTCCAGTCATGACCGGACGCGTCCGGTCGATCACGATTGGACACAGCATCAGCGTCCGGTCCTTCTCCAACTTTTCTACGTCGCCTACGTCACCGTATGTCAGCCTGACCGGACGCACCCTTCCAGCGTCCGGTGACTTTCAGCGCCAGCGTCCGGTCGAAGACCGATGCTTGCACGCTCTCTGCCGCCACTGACCGGACGCAGGACCCCAGCGTTCGGTCACCATGTGACCAGCGTCCGGTCCACTCTGTGAGACCCTGTCTTTTCTGTATAGGGTGTCGGTGACACCGTCAGACTGTCCGCACTCTACGGGCGGACACTCCGCCGGTGAAGTTTTGAACCCTTGCATCCGTTCATTCACCGAGTTGATCCACATCAACTCCAACTTCATCTCCTTTATAAATATGCCAACACCACTATGTGTATGTGTGTTAGCATTTTCATAATCATTTTCGAAAGGATTAGCCACTCAACTTGCCACGCCACTCAATCCTAGCGACGATGCAAAGTTAGATCACTCGAGTGGCACTAGATGACCGATATGCAAATAAGTTTGTCCCTCTTGATAGTACGACCATCTATCCTAAACCCGGTCATAAACTTCTCTACACACCTATGACCTGTGAAATAAAATGCCCTAGGTTATATCTTTGCCTTGCGCATTCCATTCTATCTCCTCCAATATCGATGCAACACATGCACCAACACAATCAACAATGATATGATCCACTTCACATCATCATGTGATCATATTGGTTCATCGATCTTGACTTCACTTGCTTTTCATCGTTGCCTTCGTCCATCGGCGTCAAGTCTTGCTTAAGCTTCACTGTCACGCGGTCCATCGCTCCAAAGCCTCCAACTTGTCCTTCACGCTTGCCAAGTCATCTTTTGATCTTCTCCACCTTGATCACATGACTTAATGTCATGTCTCATTTGCAATGAGCTCCTTCGTCATCACATGTGTGAGCTTTGCAATATCTCAAAACCATTTTCACCTTCATGGCATATGTTGCTCACACACATGTACCTGTAGACTAATCACCTATATATCTTAAAAAAATACAATTAATCTACATAGGTTATCACTCAATTACCAAAACTCCATCTTACAGTCGGACGCGCCGCAACGATAGCGTGGGGTTGCGTCCGGCCGGCCGCTCTCCCTCATTTACTCCTCTTGCGCGTGTGTCGTGTCGGGTAGGGCGGTAGACCGGAGACGCGGAGGAGACAGACGCGGACGGAGACCGGCCAACGCAACGGGTACTGGACGGGACGGGGTAGGAGGCCGCGGCTACCGGCGGATACGCTGTTGCTGTGCTGCAGGCAGCGAACAGCAACGTCGACTCACGGTCCAGGGGGGCCTTAATTGCCTCGCTGTGCGCGATTAGCTTGGTGATCACGAGTGATTAGACGGAGGTCGGAGGGAGTGGTGGTTAAGGCAAGCGGGCAGGCAGGCGTGTTGGACATGCAACTGACCAAACTCGTATGGTATGGTACTAGTACGTACTAGCAAATTGTTTTAATCGTCATCAATGGGCTGATGCGTATGTTTGGCCTCTCCCTCTCCCGTGCTGATGCGCTGCCGCGTTGGCTGGACTGGACTAGTACAGATTAGTGGAGGGAACGTTGGAACGGTCGCGTCGGTGGGGTCCCGCCCTGGCCCTGCTTGGCCCCTGGCGGTGGCGGATGGGCCGGCCCTTTCTTTCCTTTCCCACGTCTCTCTCTTCGTTCTTTTTTTAAAATTTTGCTGTGCTTATTAGTAGTAGTATATTAGCCTGTTTGTACGATCGTGGATTATAAGTTATAATAATATTTTTCTCTCACGTTAAACTAGCCAACAATAAATAATTCACAATCATTTACGACCTGCCGAACAGATTGTATGTCAATCAGCCAAGGGACGGAGGTCGGAGGCTGCTCACTCACTGTTAGGGCGGTAGTGGTGGGGTTGGCATGCTTTTTCCTTGTGACAAAGCTACAGAGGTGCCCCACATGCAACGAGACCCTTTGCTCTCACAGCCAGTCTCGCTGAGTCACTGGAATGGATTGCAGTATTCCACTTGCACACACCAAGGGGACGCCGCTCTACAACTGGGCGGGCCTCGCCCGCTTTGCACCCCACCGGCCCACCGGCCCTACCGTTCCTCGAGTACTGCTACTCACTCGCTTTACGACGTAGGAGCAGGAGTACGGGTAGGAGTAGGAGTCGTACTTTCCCCACACTAGTGCAAGTACTCGTAGTAGAAGAATGTGTCCTTTTCACACTCCAAGTGCCCTGTGCCCACTGGCCGTCGACAACTGTCACTGTCTCCGCGACTACGTGCAGTACTATGTACTTCCTCCGTCAAAAAAAAATCTAAAACAGAGTCATATGTTAGTATATTAACTTTGATCAGATAAAAAATATAAATATTTATAATATTAAATAAATATCATTAGATTAATTATGAAATATATTTTTATAATAAATTGATTTGAAGTTATAAATGTGAATACTATTTACTATAAACTTGATAAAAATAAACTACTTTACATGGCATACAATCTATAGTTGCATTCTTTCGTTGATGGAGGTAGTATGCAGGATGCCATATTGCCCACAGGTGACGAGGTCTTTTCCTCGCAAGAAAAAAAAAAGAGTGACGAGGCCTTCTCTGCCAGATGCATGTGCTTCGCTTCAGTAAGATCTGGGATTGCCTTTTAGGGCTTGTTTAAATCCGTAAAGTTTTAGGGTGTTAAATTAGATATCACATAAAGTGTCGTATGAATGTTTGTATACTAATAAAAAAAAAATTATACAATCTATCAGTAATCCGAGACGAATTTCTTAAGCCTAATTAATCCGTCATTAGCACATATGGTATTGTAGCACCACATTGTCAAATCATGGACTAATTAGCCTTAAAAGATTCGTCTCGTAAATTAGTCGCAAACTCTACGATTAATTATTTTTTAGTCTATATTTAATACTTATACGTGTGTGAACTATTCAATGGGATAGGGGTAAGCTTTACGGGGTAGAAACAAGACCTTAGTCTGATACTACCAGTAGCACTAATTTAATTAATTAATTGCGGCGCCGTGATCGACTGGGCACAGGCGCACACATCACTCCTGTCCGTTCCTCAATCCTCACGCGGCGGTACTACTGCTACACCAGCAGCGCTGCCACCGACCATGCACCAGGCATGCATGTGCCGCCCTCCTCGAGGCGCGTGCATGCGGCGGCACCACCATTCACCAGTCAGCTGAACCAGAACCAGATCTGTGCTCGTAAAGGTCAATATCCAGATTTGTTCGGTACACTATTCATAACCGGTACTCCCTCTATACTAAAAAAAAATTACTCCCTCTATATAAAAAAAAAATTGTAGTCGTTCTAACGGCGATACAGTCTTCGAAGCATAACTTTGACTACTTTATTTTTATAAAAATATTTATTAAAAATTGATATATGTAAATTTTTATGAAAATATTTTTTAAGACAAACCTATATATATGGTTTTCATATTTTTAAATTCAACAACTTAAAAGTTATTCATGATTTATATTTTTAATGTAACGACCTTATTTCTTTAAGTAAGGAGAAAGCCGTACGTACTACTGTACGTTTTTTTTTTCTCCTGCATACAGGTGTGTGGTGTGCAGGAAGAGGAAGGAAGGTGTCCACAGCAACGCCATGCACCAGACCGAAATAAAATTAAGACGACAGTTTTTCGTAAGTGACTCGCGCCGCAACAATGTTGTCTCGTCATTATAAAAAAAAAACAATGCTGTCTCGTCGATAGGACGCAGTTCAATCATCCTTTGTTACCAAACGTACTCACTTCGTCCAGTTAAAAGCGTCATTTTTTACTTTTAAACTTCTTATTTAACTATTCCGTCTTATTCAAAAATTTTATATAAATATTATTTATTTTCTTATGACTTATTTTATTATTAGCGATACTTTAACAAGACGCATGATCAAACAAGAAGTCTAAAAATAAAAAACGACATTTTTAATAGGACTGAGGAAGTATAATTCGGATAGCCAAATCTGATTTTTCATGACAATAATATACTCGTGCAGTCGTGCTTAATTTAAATTTAGGGATCTAGATATAGACTAAGACTACTTACTAGTGTGTGTGTGTATATATATATATATATATATATATATATATATATGACGAGGCTAAAATGCACATGGGTGTATTCTGTGAAGCAAGTGCACCCGACACGCGAGCGTGAGCCGCGAGACGCGAGGTAAGTCCACGCTCCTGTGTGTAAAATTAAATGGAGACAACCAACTATGTGATGCCACATAACTGTTCAACCCATCCACCAGAAAGCATGCATGCAGGATTCGAAACAAAAAAATACGATATCTTCTAAACCATATATCCGATTTTAGTTCTGTTTGAAGTAGGTTAACAAAACGAGATCCACGAAGGCTGTATTTGATGAAGTTTTTTTTTTCAAATACGTAATTGCAATATGTTGTACTATGAGTTGCAGGTACTTCTACAACACAATTGCAACTTGGTTGTAGCGTATTTAGCACTGGTTGCAATGAAAGCTATATTTGATGAAGTTTTTTTTTCAAATACGTAATTGCAATATGTTGTACTATGAGTTGCAAGCACTTCTACAACACAATTGCAACTTGACGGTAGCGTATTTAGCACTGGTTGCAATAAAGGATGTATTTGATGTAGTTTTTTTTTTCAAATACGTAATTGCAATATGTTGTACTATGAGTTGCAAGCACTTCTACAACACAATTGTAACTTGGTTGTAGCGTATTTAGCACTGGTTGCAATGAAAGCTGTATTTGATGAAGTTTTTTTAAAATACGTAATTGCAATATGTTGTACTATGAGTTGCAAGCACTTCTACAACACAATTGCAACTTGGCTGTAGCGTATTTAGCACTGGTTGCAATGAAGGCTGTATTTGATGAAGTTCTTTTTTAAAATACGTATTTGCAATATGTTGTACTATGAGTTGCAAGCACTTCTACAGCACAATTGCAACTTGGCTGTAGCGTATTTAGCACTGATTGCAATGAAGGTTGTATTTGATGAAGTCTTTTTTCAAATACGTAATTGCAATATGTTGTACTATGAGTTGCAAGCACTTCTACAACACAATTGCAACTTGGCTGTAGCATATTTAGCAATGGTTGCAATGAAGGCTGTATTTGATAAAGTTTTTTTTTCAAATACAGTTGCTACTCAGATATGATTGCAACTCAGAATTGCAACTTGGTGTGATTATAGTGACCAAATACATAATACACAGAGTTATAACTAGTTGCAACTAAGTGGTAGACAGAGTTACAATCGGTAGTACATTGACATGCAACTCGTTTAAAGGATAAAAAAATATATCCATATTGGATCTAGTTTTGCTCAGAATATTTTATTGAGTCGGATGCAACAAACGGTTTGTCACTCGGGGTTACGGTTTAGGAGAAAATTTGTTTCAAATATTCGAACCAACAAAAAATTACATGCATGCATGTATTCGCTTGGGCGCGCTGGTTGCTCCAAGTTGGTGCGCCCGCCGGCCTGGGTGCATTCTATATACAGGATGTACCCAGGTGTATTACACACATATATATATATATATATATATATATATATATATATATATATATATATATATATATATATAGAATTACTATCATGTAGCTGGCTACAAAATAACCTATTCTGTGGCCACTTTGGGTTACGATAATTACTATGTTAATTTACGAGATTATAGTAACTCCTTACTAAGTGGTTTACTATAACGTTATGGTAAATATCCCCATGTGTTATAGTGACCTAACATCGTAAATATGTTTGATATTATCATAAATTATTATATAAAATTATCTGTAGCCAGGCCAACCGAGCGCACCAGATGCCCATCCGATCCGATCCAGCCGGCCAGCTCCAAAGCGTTACTGCTTTCCTTTCCAGCTGCATGCATGCGGGATCAACGCTGCAGGTAATTGCAGTAATTAATGACGCTGGATATTTGGAATAATTATTTTCACGCCTTCACACGGTGCCATTGCCATGCATGCAAAGCGTGTACAGATGTGTTACGAGAATACACAAACGGCCTGTTCGCTGGTTGATTTCTGGGCTGGTTTGGACTGGCTGGTGCTGGTTTGTTGTGAGAGGAAAATACTGTTGGCTGGCTGGTTTGGGCTGGCTGAAACCAACAAGCGAACGGGGTGAAAGCTGGTGTACTAGTACAGCTGGTGCCATGCATGCAAGTATTACGAGTATACTAAAAGGAAATACAAACCTATCGTATTCAGTAAATGATTTACTATGTTAAAAAAAGTAAATGATTTACTAGAAAATATATACCATTGATTGTGATTTACTAGAATCTATGCCTTGCTATCCTTGTGAATTTGACAACTATGATTTACGAGAATTTAGTGTAATTTACGAGAATGAAACTTGAATGTGAATTACGAGAACCGAAATAATTACGAGAATTCGAGTTGGCTTCATATGACAATTACATGATGAGTTACTTTGTTTAGGTTCTGGTTGTTCCATGTAACTAGTTGGCCAGTTACGAGAATGAATGAAGTCTAGAACTATACTATATTGTAACTGAGACAATGGTTTACCATGAAATAATTACGAGAATTCGAGTTTCTTGATACGAGAATTACATGAGAGTCAAATGGTTCATGATAAGTAGTTACTATAGTATTGAGACCATTTTACCATAAGACAGTTACGATATTTCAAATGGTACATACTGTATAGCACCAGCTTGTACTGGGCGAATCATATATCTCAACATCACAAAATGGTACCAACGATTACAAACTATATTGTTTCAGACGAGCCTGTTACTGTAATGGCGTAGAAAATGTACCATGCATGCAAGTTTACGAGAATAGATTATGAGCTTTAATTTGTCTACTAGGCGCACACAAATGTTCGTGTTACGGTAATACTAGAATATACCTTGTCCACAAAAAATAGTAGAAAAATATATTCTAGTTACTATAATTAGCACGCAAACGTTCCAGTCGCACGCAAATGATCTTGTTCACTACAGGAAAACGCCTCTTTGCCGACTGCTTGCTCCGGTCGGCAAAGGCATAAACCCAGTCGGCAAAGGCTTTGCCGACCGCAAAGCCACGTGGCAGTCGGCAAAGAGCAGTCGGCAAAGCCTGGGTCGGCAAAGGCGGATTTGCCGACTGCCACGTGGCACACAGTCGGCAAAGCCTTTGCCAACTGCCACGCCAGCAGTCGGCATAGCCACGTGGCGCCGTCAGCCCTGACGGCAGGCTTTGCCGACTGCTGGTTCCTCGGCAGTCGGCAAAGAATTTTTTTTTCAAAAATTGTTTGCCGACTGGCCGCCAGCTCGGCAGTCGGCAAAGAAAGAAAATATTTTTTTTTTGAAATGTTCTTTGCCGACTGCTTTCGGAGTTGCAGTCGGCAAAGGTTTGACCTCTTTGCCGACTGCCTCCCATTGCAGTCGGCAAAGACTCTGTCCTGGGGTTTTTTTGCCCAGCTTTGCCGACTGTAAACAGTCGGCAAAGCTGGAATTTTTTTTTTGCTTTTGTTTTCTGTTTTCTCGCATCAAAACCCTGTAAAATCACAAATTATAATCCAATTTCACCAGAAGCACCGGTAGCACCATTTATATCACAATTTCATCACATTTGTCGCCAACATCACCACATATATCACAATAACGCACAACATCACATATATCTCACATATATGTCACAATAACAACCACACAAGTGCATTACAACCATCACATGAAGTCCAACACGTCGAACACCACAAGTCGACGTCCATCACACGAAGTTCAACATAACAAGTCTAGGTCCATAACGAAGAAAAGAAATACATGACAACAACTTCGACGATACGGTGGATACATGATAACAGAATCGACAAGTACCTAGCTCGTCGCGCCGTCCCCGGTCTTGTCGTCCGCTCCGCCCCCAGAGCCCCCAGGGTTTGCCCACGGAAACCCCCTTGGACCAAACTGAGGCGCCTGCGCGTACTGCCACCCTCCGCGCACCGGGGAGGTCCTACCGAAACTCCGACTCGGACGGGAGCGGAACATGGGAGCTAACCTCGTCTGCGCATCCTCGGGCTGTCCAAATAACGTGGACAATCCGAAACGGATACGGTTATACATATGCGAAGAACGCATACTTCCAACCGTATCCGTTTCGGACGGGAGACGCCTAACTGGGTAACGCGACCTACGACTACATGTGGTGGAAAGAGGGGTCATACCGCAGGTGCCGGTGAAGAAAGGCTAGCGGGGCAGCGCCGAGTCGTGCTCCTCCGGCTAGCCTCCAATGGGAGCCCTCCTGAAAAAGAAAAACAATTAGTGAGAACGAAAAATTTCGGCAGCACCTCCCCTGTACGGGAAGGTTACCAAACCTGCAAGAAAAGACGGCACGATGGCCGACAAACACATATACATGTCAGGCACGATGGCCGACAACCACAAATGTATTTCCAATCCATGCAGAAGAATATAAGCAGGTATTAACAAAGTAAACTACTACTACTAGTAGTACTACTACCTCGTCGTCACGGACGGCGTCACCGGCGTGTGGAGCAGAGGCGCGCGCGAGGACGGTGAGGCGGGGATGGCGCGGCGAGGCGAGGACGGCGCGGCGAGGCGAGGACGGCGAGGCGAGGACGGCGCGGCGAGGACGGCGACGCAGGGCCGGCGGACGGCGAACGGCGCGCGGACGGCGGACGGCGCGCGGACGGCGGACGGCGGACGGAGCGGGGCACGCCGGATTGGGGCGGGGCAGCGACGGCGCCGGGGCGGGTCGGGGCGAGGCCGCGGCCGCTGCGGGGCCGACGCCGGAGCTGCACGCGGCGGCGCGCCTGGCCGGGGCCGGATCGGGGCGGGGCAGCGCCGGTGAGGGGCCTGGGCGGGGCGGCCGGCGCCGGAGGGGCCCAGCGCGGGGGGGCCAGCGCGCGGGGGGGGGGGGGGGGACGCGCCAGCCGGGTGGGTGGCGGGGGGGGGGGGGCGGGGGGGCGTTGGGGGAGGGGGGGCGGCCGTGGATGGGCGCCGCCGGGAGGGACCGGGGCGGGGGGGGGGGGGGGGGGGGGGGGGGTGGGGGGGGGTCCGCCGGGGAGGGCGCGCCGCGCGGGGGAATCGCCGCGCCGGTGGGGGGGGGCGCTCGCCGGGGAGGGGGCGCCGCCGCCGCGGGGGGAGGTGAGCGCGGCCGGGGGGGAGGAGGAAGGGGATCCGCCGGCGGGGGAGAGAGGGAGGGGAGGGGCGCGGGGGAGGGGGAGGGCGCGGGGGGGGATGCGCCGGCGGCCGGCGGGCGACGGCGTCGACGGCGGGGGCGGCCTGGGTGGCGGCGGCGGCGAGCGGGTTATTTGGGGGCGGCGGATTTTGGGGAGGGAGGGCGGCCCGAGCTGGTTAAGGCGACGTTTTTCTTTTTTTTTTATTTTTTTCCCTTTGCCGACTGCCAGCATGTGACGCAGTCGGCAAAGGTATATTATTTTTTTTTTCAAAAAATTATTTTTTTTAATTTTTTTTAAAAATACTTTGCCGACTGCTCTGCTCCCTGGCAGTCGGCAAAGGTTATTTTTGATTTTTTTCTCAGAAATTCTTTGCCGACTGCCATTCTCCCTGGCAGTCGGCAAAGGCTCTTTGCCAACTGCCACTGATGGCAGTCGGCAAAGAATTAATTTTTTTTTTCGATTTTCGATCCCAGTTTTTTGTGTTGCCTTGCTACAGTAAGTACATGATATATTCCAAGTTTGGGGTCATTTTGATTTATTTTGCTATATTCCATTGATTTTTTCTGTTTCTTTGATTTTTTCCGGCAGCTCCAGATTTGAACTGCAGGTACATGAAATAATGGAATCCGGCGATTCAGAAAATGATATTCATGATGTTTGGAGTACACATGTGGAGATGTCCAGGTTTTAGCCACCCGACGTCGCCACTTGCTCGAAACTTTCTCAAATTTTTACCACAGCCTCCGCATGCGATGACAAGACACGTCGTCAAGTTTCGTCATTTTCGGACTCCGTTTCGATTTTATAAAATTTAAAAACACTTTTCACGCGCGTGGCTCGGCGTGTTCCGACACCAACACGGTCGAAATTTCACGCGAGGCCCCGCACACGGCCTCAACATACTCCAAACATCATGAATATCATTTTCTGAATCGCCGGATTCCATTATTTCATGTACCTGCAGTTCAAATCTGGAGCTGCCGGAAAAAATCAAAGAAACAGAAAAAATCTACGGAATATAGCAAAATAAATCAAAATGATCCCAAACTTGGAATATATCATGTACTTACTGTATCAAGGCAACACAAAAAACTGGGATCGAAAATAAAAAAAAATAAAAATTCTTTGTCGACTGCCAGGGAGGATGGCAGTTGGCAAAGCCTGCACCTTTGCCGACTGCTGACGGAGTGGCAGTCGGCAAAGGTGACGGTGTGGATGGCGTCAACCATGGCCTGCCTTTGCCGACTGCAATTCTTTGCCAACTGCCTGGCAGTCGGCAAAGCTAGGCAGTCGGCAAATCCTGCTTTGCCGACTGCAGGAAATTCCAGTTGGCAAAGGGACCTCTTTGCCGAGTGTCGAAAAAAAACAGTTGGCAAAGAAAATTGCAGTCGGCAAAGAGCCAGTTTCCTGTAGTGGTTACGATGAATTTCTAGTTACTATAATTAGTGCGCCAATGTTCCAGGCTCACGCAAATGATCTTGTTACGATAATTAGCATGGCAATTTAGCACAAATTGACGTCAGATGGTTTCTGATAACATCGAATACAGGAAAAAGAAAGCTTTATTAGCAATTAGATTAATTTACCATAATCTGAATATATTGTTACCATACTTAGCATCGGGAGTTACCATGTTTCGATATGATGATGATACAGGGAGCAGTTACCATAACAAATAAACAAATTTACCATAAATTAATCATGATAATTCAAATAGTATGGAACAGTAATTAGAATGGATAGTTACAACCATTTTATATCAAAGCTTGCGATAGTACACCGTCGTTCTGGTGCAGCTCGTCGTTGGCCACACGTAGCATGTAGGCCGTGGCCTTCATGAACCGAGCAACAGATCCACGAGCGGAAGAGACCAGCTGCAGATGGTAAATCCATGAGCGCTCATTTGTGGGACTGCTTCTGGAGTTCTGGGACGACAAACAACGAAAAATCAGAAGGTGCCACAGAGCCGGAAACATGGCGAGGCGCTCCTTTTTCCTCAGAGCCCAGACCCAACACGTACCGCTGCCAGTGACGATCTGCTCAAAGTGCCGGTGTCTCCATGGGTGCTCCATGCTCCAGGTTCCGTCGTGCAAGGGCAAGCAAGGGACGACACCGCAGCCCCAAACGCAGCTGCTCGCCACTCGGCGCGGGGATGCTCGTCGGAGGTGCCGGGAGCTCACCTCATGAAGACGGACGAACAAGAGCAGATCGGAATGGCGGAGTCGCCAGAGCATGCACCGGCGGCAGATCCAGAACAGGAGCCAGACCGGCGCCAGCTGCGACACTGGTGGATGAATCGTCATATGCAGCGAAGAGCAGCGCACTGCAGGCCGAAGGACGGTGGACGGTGTGAGTTCTACAGGCGGACGGAATGTCTGTTGCAGGCCGAAAATGAAGCAATGTGATTGATCCGGAAAAAAAGGAAGCAACGTGATTAGAAGGGACCCATGCGGTGGATGAATGGACGGAGTAAGGGATTGAATCACGGCATGACTCCATGCAAGCATTGATTATAAGGGGACCACGGACGACCAAGCCAAAGCCACGCGCCGGTGACCATGGTTCGCTGGTGATAGTTTTGGTCTGGCTACAAAATATGGTATTATGTAGCCAGCTATAGACTAATAGTTATATATATATATATATATATATATATATATATATATATATATATATATATATATATACACACACACATGCAATGCACAGCTCATCTCATCTCAGCTGCTGGTGCTGGATGATGCACCCTGACACATACTATATGTATGCAGTATGTATGTGGACTTATCATGAGCTAACTAGACTCTTATCCAACACATCTGATTTGCCAACATATTAATCATTAGGATAGGAAGAAAGAATTATTTACTAGCTAGTATGTTATTAGTAAAATAAAGGTGTCTGTTGGGCCGGCCGGGCTGCTGATTAGCCTAATCATGCACCACCTTCTTTTCGCCTGCTTGTAGCCTGTATGTAGGCTTTTGACGCGGACCACCGCAGGGCCCTGGCGTTTTTTCCAGGATAGATGATGCACCATGATGATACTACAATAATATGCTAGTAGTAGATTGCTAGTCTACCTAAATGGAAATTGGAAATGGGCCGGGGTTGGTTGGTTTCCTAGTTGATGGCATCACCAGCGGTAGTTGATCGTCGATTCAGGTGATGGCGATTATCTGGGACATGCATCCACCCATCTTAAACCGGTCACACACACGAGCCAGAACGATCGAGACAGCCCATCAGCTTATTATTACCTGCAGGCCGCAGCTAGCATCCATCAGGTTCGATCGGTTGATTGATTATATTGCATGATTATTATTATTAAATAATGCTAGATAACTGAGTTATTTTCTTTGTAATTTGTACTACTACTCCATCCCAAATTGTAAGACGTTTGACTTTTTTGGTCCCAAGTTTGACCACTCGTCTTATTCAAAAAATTTGTGTAAATATAGTCAAATTTAAGTCATTCTTGAAGAATTTTTATTAATAAACCAAACCACGACGAAAGAAGTGATATTTTACACAAATTTTTGAATAAGACGAGTGGTCAAACTTGGTGTCAAAAAAGTCAAACGTCTTACAATTTGGGATGGATTGAGTACTATATATCTCGTGCCCAAGCTCTTTCTTCTCCTTCCTCTCGCTAGCTCTAGACGTGCGTGGTGGGCTAGTCGTGCTATTCTTTGATCTCCAACAGGGAAGGAGAAATTGGCTCAGTACCATTAAAAGATTGGATCTTTAGAAAAATACCATTAAAAGATTTAACTATAGAAAAATACCATTGAAAGCTTTCTCCGTCGTAGGCTTCTAGCACATCTGTTAACTCAACGTTAACTCCTATTGAAAGGTTCATTTGAGCAGCCTTTCACACCCGATTCATTTCAGCAAACATGTAAAAAAAAAAGCAAACACTAAGTAGCCCTCCAGACCTGACTGCAGCATATATGTTGTTGTCTTGCCTAAACCCACAGGATATAACACTCATCAAGGTAGAAATTTCAGCATGATTTCTTTAGAAGTTCTAGCAAGGTTTGTTCAGAAATTACACGCATATATATAAGACCACAATTCACACACTACAGCATGGTTTCTCCAGAAATTTCTCACAGAAATTTCAGCATGGTTTCTCTAAAAGTTTCAGCAAGGTTTGTCCAGAAATTACACACATATATATAAGACCACAGTTCACACACTACAGTACTAATATAGCTAATTCATCTACTCAATGATGAGCCTCTGATTGATTCCACCAGATGAGATTGCAGCCATCCTTCTGGTTGTTACACCTGGGCTAGTCGGAGAAATGGATGACATCCTTCTAGTTGTTACACCCGAGTTTGATGAGGCATTGGAGAGGGTTCAAAAGCTACTTTAGATGTCCTAGCATCAGTTGTGGAGGCTCCAACAGATTCAGAGTTGTTTATCCTACATTTAAAAATTTGGATTGGTAAAAGTACTTTTCGAGCACGTAAAAGAAACAAAATATTATATTACCTTTGTTTTTCCCTTTTTTTTGGACGAGTGTGGAAGTTCTTGTTCTAATTCAGCTTGAGTAGCATTACAACCCTTCTCTATATGTCTAAATTGAAAACACATTTTGCATTGGTATGGTCCTCTTTTTCCTGGCTCTCCTCTAGCCTTTACTCTTTGTTTCCTTGGTCTACCAGCAGCCCTTTGTAGTGGTGGAGGAATCATTTCAAAACCATGATTAACCTTTGGCCATTGAGACTTGTCATTCATAGGAGCGATTTGAAATTGGTAAGCCATCTTGAATCTCTCCACAAAATAGTAATCATGTACAAAGTCCTCAATGTTTAGTTGCCTCACTTTCCCAAATAAGTATATAGCATGAGTGCATGGTTTTCTAGACACCTCCCATTGCCCACAGCCACATTCTTTTTTCGAAAGGTCAATTGCATACTTCCAAGTTTTTCCTTCCTTCGTTGTTCCTAAAATTTCAACTGACATTGGACCACTTTTGTTGATATCATATTGTAGCCCTCGACTCTTCATGTTTAGCTCATGTATCACACTAGGGAGGATGTGCCCTTGAAGTCTGCCGGCTATCTCTTGCCTTGTGTAGATTTTCTCCATGATCTTCTCTCTGATCTTATCCATCAGATCAACAACTGGAAGGTCTTTATAATCCTTAATCTAATTATTGAAACATTCAGATATGTTATTATTAACATAATCAACTTTGCATTCTTTGGAGAATTTAGATCTACTCCATATCAGCTTGTGATGGTTGTCTAAAAAGGTAATTGCTTTAGGACATTCAGTTCCAATTTTCTCCAACAATGCATCATGCCTTCGAGCTGTACATGCCCATGCAAGAGGCCACATGTATTTCAACACCTCACCTCTAAATTTCTTCCTAAAATTAGCCATTAGGTGCCTAAAGCACTCACGGTGCTCTGCATCACCTTTGAAGACTTTGTTGACACCATACGCTAACCCTTTGCATGCATCAGTATGGATTGTCAACCCAGGTGGAGTACCAATTGCTTTCTTCAGGTTTGCCATGAACCATGCCCAGTTGGCATTTGTTTCCTTATCAAAAATCCCATACGCAACTGGATACATCCAGTTGTGTCCATCAATTGCAGTTGCTGTAGCCAATTGTCCATTATATTTTCCAGTCAAGTGAGTAGAATCGACACCAAGATATGGCCGACACCCTGACAAAAAAACCATCAACACATGCTCTAATGCACACAAACTCTAGATTAATGACTGAATATTTTTCTGAATCAACAACCCAGCTTACATCTCTACCCCTATTGTAGACCTTTTTACCATGTACAATACTAAAGTATGAGTTCACTGTGACCTCTACTCTACAAGCATTCTTTGGATCAATCCTGTGATATGCAGCCCGAAACACATGGAACAGAGGGAAAACAGTAAGGCCTAATTTCACAAAAATAAATCAGGTCCTCATTCAGTACGTTCAGATAGCTATGTCCACCCAAAAAAAACCAGCAAAATAGATACAAATTGGAAGAATGTAGAACGTGTCCAAGGAGATTACCCTTCTGGAATTTCAGCAGCATCCATCTTCAATCAAATCCCTAATCCCTTGTCACAGCACTACAAAATCCCTAATACCTAGGGTTCAGACCATGAGAAGAGGACAAAAAAATGGAGAACAAGAAAAGTAGGGAAGAAGAGGGGCTCACCATGGAGGATAGGCCTGTGAAGTCACTACCACTGCTGTCGTCGCCGAGGGGAGGAGCGCTGTCGCCGAGGGGAAGACCGTCGCTGCGAGAGAAAGAGCGTCGCTCGAGGTCGCGCTCAGGTCCGAGACCTTCTCAGGCTGCGTGCGTTTCTGCTGTTGGCTCCGTTATTTTTTTATTTTTCCCTTCAGCTAACGTGCAGTAAACGGGGATGGTAAAATATATAACGGAGAAACGTTTCAATGGTACTTTTCTGCAGTTGAATCTTTCAATGGTAGTTTTCTAAAGATTGGATCTTTTAATGGTATTGAGCTAATTTTCCCAAGAGGGAATGAGAGTTTGACGCGCAAAACAGAGCTCATGACAGGAACACATGTGCTCTACCACTATCCACTCAATCCAGGTCCTCTTGCATTAGAGAGGTCATCATCCTTGCCAGCCAGCCTCTGACATCTTGTTCTTAGGGCTCACATAGGTGTTCAACAATTTCTTCGCCCTGTTCGTTTGGGCTGGTTTGGCTTATAAGTCATGACTGAAAGTATTATTGGCTGGTTTGGTGTGAGAGAAAAATAATGTTCGTTGACTGATAAGTCATGGCTTATAAGCCAAATACGATCAAATGAACAGGTTGCATAACGCTTAAGTGCCCACACGCTCTTTGCCATATTGCATTCTAGGAGTGAATGCCTCCATGAGTCTGACACTTCACAAAAGGCAAAATTGTTATGTGGCGCCACGTTCTTGTGATTGGGAATAACCCCCAGCCTCCAAAGAAAGATTCAGAGTTTGGATGGAACCTTGATGTGCCAAAGGGTGCTCTACTCCTTTTTTTCGAACCTCGTGTCTAAATGACATGTTATAGCTTCCAGCCAAGCTGTTCTTCATTCTCGATTCAAGACCAACATCCGATATGCCGACCCAATTGAGAACAACTCTCTTTTCTCCAAATGTCATGCCCAAAAATTATCTTGCCTTCTTTTACATAGTTGGATGCTTGTGATGATCGCAACGTCCAATGCGATGAAGAACGTTTGTAGTTTCTGGCGATCCCACACAATCTCGAATCATAAACAAATCAAGAACATTTTTTTTAATGTAAATTAAATTATTTATGAATTTGCACATAGTAAACAAGATTTTTATAGTTATTATTATAAAATAAAATAATCACCTTTAAAGTCAACAAGATGACTAATTGTGTACTATTTTGCTAGTTGGAGGGCATCCACTATACGATTTCGTAGTTCAAAGTTGAAAATGTACTTTACCTTAGGGAAAGAAGACCAAAGCTCTCTAACATGCTCGTTCCAAATTTAGATCAAATTTTAGATCAGGTGTCTCTAATTTGTGATCGCATGCTAATTTGTACAAAAGGGTACATAAGTTTGAAGTAGGAAACCGTAATGCTAAATCCCTTTTGAATCACTGTTTTTATTAGAAAAAAAAAAGAGAGCCTGGTCGTGAATTTTGAATTTTAAAATTAAAATGATCAACGGGAAAATTTCAACTGAATTAAAACAGATAAGCGAGCCTTAAATTTCGGATGTTGAAAATGGTATCTGCCGCTGATCATGCTGAGGAGATATAATATAACAATAATCTAATCAAAATGAAGGTTCCAGAGCCGATGTCAACGGTCAAAAAGTTCGAAATCATCACACTACATGCACCAGGTTCATACACCGGAACCATCCTGCCCGTCCATCACTCCTGTTCGAACAAATGAACGTCCGGAAGCTGCTCTCGGCCCACAGCACATCGTGCCCTTCGGCCCTCGCCAGTTTCGAATTTCGAACCCGTTAAAGCCCCGCCTGCGCCGCCCTCCACCAACGGCCAAACCCCAACCAAAACACAGCAGTAGTAGCACCAGGCACGAACCCTAGGAAATCTACCCAGAAATCCCACCCGAATCGGGGTTGTATCGTAGGGATAGTCGTTGCGGGGATAGGATCGAAGCGGACTGGGCAGGAGCCGAGCAAATCGTGAGTTTTTTTTTGGAGGTTTGGAGGATTTGGATGTGGTTGTTTGGTTGCAGTTTCCCGAGCGGTTTGGTGATGGTTTTTTCCTCTGGTCTTGTTCTTGCAGATCTGAAGAAGGGTAAGGATTGCCGTGCGGGGTACGGAGCTGTGGGAATCTATCCGAGGTGAGAATCGCGAAACGGTTGGGGAATTTGGTTGGTTCTTGGGCTGATTCTGTTGGTTCGCTCCCAAATTGCTTTCTTCAGACATGTCTCGCGGCTTCTTTATGTGTAAATCCCTTGGTGGTAGAGGATTGAGGTGGGATTATGAGTAGAACCGTCGCGGATTAAAATGATTACCTTGTTTCTTGAGGGAATTTCTTCGTGCTATTGATGCTTATACATTGGTCTTCTCTGCGTTTCTTCTTTCTTGCAGGTAGGCATCTTAGAGTCGTAGTGAAAGAGCAGAAGCCAGGCCGGGAACAAATAGAAAGGTGAGGAGATTTTTGGTGCATTAGTTCTTCATGCGTCCTCCTGAATTCTGCTTGTTAGCTTCATCCGGAAATTTCTTGCAAATTCTTCTGTAGATCCAGGAGAAGAGCAACAGGACTCAGGGCACCAGGAATACGAAAGAGCAGAGACCAGAACAACTGTAAGAAATTCTGTGATTTCAGGGTTCATTTGTTTATCTGATTATGCATTCTTTGGCCTCTTGCATCACTAATGTGGTTATATACACTTCTTCCAGAACTACAAGATGCATGAAGTGAGGACTGCCAGCAGGCCGGCTCTCGCCGACATCTCTGGTGGTGGGTTCTTTATCAGGAGAGTAGAATCGCCAGGAGCTGTGCTGGTGAAAGGTGCTGTCAAGCCGCGGGCTCGACAGGCCCTGTCACCGTCAAGCAACAAGGAGAATGTGCCACCAGTGGGAGCTGTGTGGGTTGCACCAAAGAGGAGGAGCCCCTTGCCTGACTGGTACCCAAGGACCCCACTCCGTGATATCAAATCAATCGTCAAGGTGGTGGACTATTTCCTTGCTGTTTTATGTGTTCTTCTCTGAATTCCGTGCACACCATCATCATTTCTGATAATGTCTAATTCCATGTTGTTGTATTTGGTGTATGAACTGTACTCTATAGTCTATAATATGCTACAGTGTTGCAATGTTTGAGTTCTCAGTCATTGTATTCAGAATGCCTGGTTAGTGATCAACAAAATAGGCTATGGAGTAGATTTGGTAATTGGTGTTCAAAATGTTAAGCCTTGTACAATATTATTCTATAATACAATAGGATATGCCAATTATGTTAGCTGCCTTGATGACATAGAATGAGAAATATATACAGGTGGATTTTATCATTGGTGCAGCAAGTCATAGCAAAAGATTCTTATAATTCCATATAACATAGCAATAATACTCTTACAAGGCATTGCTAACACTCTTTTATTCTGTCTTACTTGCATCTAGCTATATTCAGTTTAAGTGCCTGACAATTTAGATGTGCTTAAATTTACAGAAAGATTCAGTTAGTTAAATCTAAATTTATTATTCTCCCTTTGACTTAATGTTATCCCATTCCCCTTGTTATAGAGTTTGAATATTTAACGGATCATAATAGATGTTCCTTTGCGTTATTACTAAATTACTGTACTTGTTTGGTTGTAGAAACTATGCACTGCAACTAAAAAGTTGCACACTTCAGGCTGTTGATGGTGTAGAAATTTCTCTGAATACAGGATCATGTTTAGAAATTAATTGACAATTTGCCATTTCAGCTGCTGAGGATCTTATTTGCAACGGCCTGTCTTCTTGGTTGTTCTGAAATGTCCATTCATTTTAACGTGGCCTACTAAAACTGAGATTCCTATAAAGATTCATAGTATAGATTTTGACTTCATCTTCAGTTTTAAGCTTTATATGACCAGTCTATTCAGGATATTTGCAGTCGCAAAAATATTCAGGATATTTGCAAGAATTTCATCTGATGAATTTTTACTGGTTTTATCATCTTCATAACTTATATTATGGAAGCATCTTTATGCTGTTGTTTATATACACCGTTACGGACTATGCGAGTTGTATTTGTTGATATTGGAACTGTTGAAACTACTGATAGCTGATATAATAGTGTTCAACTGAAATGCTTTTAAAGTATCCTCTGGAGTATGGATGTTAGTTCCCTTTTAAGAGGCAATATTGCTTTCAATATTGGCAGTGATTAGATTTAGTGGCAAATTTAGCTTTATGTTCAGAAAATCTGTGTTCGTTACTTTCTAGGCTGACCACTGACCCCATATGTGCTTACTTGCCTATTACTTTTAATTTATTGCCAGAAGTTATATACTGATGTATAACTGCAACTTGCAGGCAATTCTGTTAGATGTTAGACGTGCATAGTGTTCCCCTCGAAATCTACTGATGTATAACTGCAACTTGCAGGCAATTGAGAGGAGAAGTCGTCTGCAGAATGCTGCAGCTCAGCAGCAGATCCTGTGGACAGAAGATTCTTCCCAATCTGTGGATCCAATAACTCCAGCACAGGCAGAGCAGGGTGTGCCAACAACTGAGGGAGGTCAAGCTGTTGCAAGCCCTGCAACTTCTTTGGATGATCCAGCTCTTGCAGATCTCATGGAGAAGAAGCTGTCCAGCTCCTTGCAGGCCACTCCATCTGACTGCTCCTTGCAGGCCACTCCATCCAAACCAAATGATCCAGCTCTTGCAGATCTCATGGAGAAGAAGCTGTCCAGCTCGATAGAGCAGATCGAGAAGCAAAGTTCGGCTAGGCGGCGATTCCGCGGCGACTACGCGCGCCTAGTCGCTGGGCGAAGCCCGTCGCCGCGACTAGGGCCATAGTCGCCCATCGCGGCGCTAGGCGGCGCGGAGGCGCGCTAGGCCCCGCGAGGGCGCCAGGAGGACGAGGGGGCTGGGGGCCGCTCGCCGCACCGAAGGAAGGAGGAGGCCAGGGGCCATGGAGCCGCCGAGATCCAGGCCCCGCGTGCCGGAGGGAGGAAGGAGAGGCGCGCCGCCGGGAGGACGAGGGGGCCGCTCGCCGCACCGGAGGAGAGGGAGGAGGGGGCCAAGGGCCGCGCTGCCGCCCAGATCCGGGACTGCGCGCCAGAGGGAGGGAGGAGACGCGCGCCGCCACGAGCGGGGCCGCCCCGCGCCGCCGGGAGGACGAGGGGCCGTGGGTCGCGCGCCGCGCCGGAGGAGAGGGAGGAGGGGCCGCACTCCGGAGGGAGGGGAGGCGCGCCACTGCAGCTGCCCTGCGCCTAGCGCACCGCCGAGAGAGGGAGAGAGATTTGGCATTGGAGGGAGGGAGAGAGAGGAGGGCCAGTGAGGGAGAGAGACGTGTGCGCCGTCGGTTGCAGTTTATCTAATTTCGGTTTTGATTGCAGTTGCAGTTTACCTACTGAATATCTAATGTGCACTTCCTACTGAATTTCCTACTGAATGATTGCAGTTGTAGTTTACTGAATGTCTAATGTGCATGCTCTGTTCCCTATTATCTGTACTGCGGTTCATTGGTGAACTCTTGAATTTGAATGTAGGATGTCGACGGAACAAGGTGTTTCTGCACCAGCAGCAACAGGAACTGAGGCCCTCTTTTTATACTTACTGTGACTCATATATAGCAGTTATATACATATATATATAGTTATATACATAATATATATATAATTTATGGCTATATTGCCAAAACGCCTAGGAAAACGCCTAGGAGCGCCTAGGACCGAGTACTCCCGACTAGGCGCTAGGCAATGGGTCAGCGCCTAGATTCCGCCTAGCGCCTAGCTGGACTTTGTCGAGAAGATGGTGAGGCGTAACCTGAAGAAAACTCCGAAGGCCGCTCAGCCTTCCAAGAGGATCATCCAGAGGCGCACCCTGATGTCCATGCGATGAGCTGAGAAAGCTCTGCTCTGTCATGGTTTCCTCTTGTCTGCTGCTTTCTTAGCGGCTAGTCCTAACCAATCATTATGTCAGTTTTGCCTGAAGGACGGTGAGGTTTCCTGGTTCTCTGCTTGAGGACCCAGGGGTATGCGGCTTACTAGCTCCCTGCTTGAGGGTACATAGTATTATGGTGACTACGATTTCTCTACGTTTATAGCTTGAACCGTGTATAGCCTCTCTAC
Organism: Miscanthus floridulus; assembly: GCF_019320115.1. Classification (NCBI taxonomy): domain Eukaryota; kingdom Viridiplantae; phylum Streptophyta; class Magnoliopsida; order Poales; family Poaceae; genus Miscanthus; species Miscanthus floridulus. The sequence continues at coordinate 86,938,898 of NC_089586.1, forward strand.
AATTTTAAGCACCATGAATAACTGTTACGTGATCTTTTTAGTTTGAGAAATTAGTAGTTCCTCTGTATAGTTATGGTGTAGAACGGATGTGAGAAGGGTGAAACAGGTGCAGTTATGACTTTGACAGCTTGAATACTGTTGTTGCTGAGTAGTTCCTCTATACTGCTGGTGCCGAGTAATATTTTGGCAATCAGTAATGATTAATGAATCACCTTACTGATTTCAGTTATGAATATTTGTGACTCTGATTGCTTGTATTACTACTATTGTCGAGTAACATAACATAATTTTGGTATTTTATTGTCTCAATACTGCAAGATGAGAGATTGCCATTTGCTAGCGTTGCTTCTTTCTGCAGGTCAGAGTGCGTGTGTTATGAATAATTTTTAGAGCCATTTGCTAGTCGTGGCAACCACCAAAGAGACATTCATATTTTACATTTAGTTTCCCAAACATTGAGCCCGTTCCTGTTCACTTTGGATATAGGCAGGTTTAGTTGTCCATGGTAAGATACTTATTTTGGCACTAGGTATTGGCCCGTGCGTTGCTACGGGCTTGTAAATTTTGGATGAAATAACATAACTAAAACATTTGTTTGTTGCATGACGAATTAAAATGAAAATTAGGGAGAATAAATAACCAGAAAGTCCAAGTAGCAAGCCAGGCTTGCACAAGACCAAAAATATCTACATTAGTTTCCAACTACATGAAACATTTGCTACAGTCAGGATCAACAATGCCGGAGCGCCAACAAGGATCTGTACCCGGCTATGATCCATTGCTCTGCTTCCTCAAAAATATCGCTGATGATCCAAGGCACTGATCTCTGCTGATTTCGAAAAAAACAGGTTGTATTCATTATAATCTGTTTATCAAATGTTCTTAATTATGTCGTTTCTTACAAAATTTTTGTGACCATAGCAACACACAGATCAATACCTAGTTCATGCCAAAGCATGTACCATTTGCTACAAACATTTATGTAGTCGACATGAAAGAAATGTCAAAGCATTGATACACGAAGTCCAATGTTAAATAACTAATTTTCAATAAAAACAATAAAAGGCTTCAAGATTACATTCCATCTATCAGAGTTAACCACTTTTGATTTTTTTTTTTCAAAAATAGTCCATCCATCATGCTCTAACAATCAATCAATCCTTTAGTCTTATAAACAAGGGTATCCTTTGTTTTGCCGGTTAGTTGCCCTCCGTTGCTACTCCATGCGCAGCTCCTGACCTCCTCTTGTAGGTACTCCGATGTTTGTGTGTGGTGGTCGCACACATGCCAAGCTGCATGGAAATATTCACCAGATCAGACTGCACACCACTGCATCAACCAATAATTGCCCCTTTTTTCTCAAATATGCGAAAGGTTAGCGCATCATTTGTATTAAGGTCGGAGTCGGAGAGCTTGAAATTACAAAGCCGCACAATGCTCCCGCAAGTGCTCTGTACTGCTCCCTCGGAAGTTTAATAGTTGCCCTAAAAACCAGTAATTAGAGATAATTATACATTGACAATAATCATAGATAATTAAAAATGGATCGATCACTGATGCATCAGAGAAGCAACGGTGGTATGGATAAAAACATAAAGAAAAAGAAATAGAGGATCCATGGTCAGTAAGAAGGGAAAAAAAGAATGCTTAAACCTAGATAATTGTGTTTTCAGATTCATGGTTGTGATAAGAACAGGAAAAGACAAAATTTAACCATAAGGCGAAACAGAGGAAGCATACCAAAGTGCCTTGTGCCTTCAATCAGGTCGTGCTCAGCTATGTCGATCAATCTCACTAGGGCATCTGAGACCACCAAGCCAATCTTGTGACTGATAACAGAGAACCTGAAACATAAAGTCAGTCTACATGAAACCTGATGAACCAGCAGACTAAAACATTTCTATTCACTTGGTTAAATTCGCCAACAAAATTGGCTGCAGTCTACATTAAATATGAAAGAAGTTAAATTCCCATTGATACAATTTCTCAGAACAATAATATAAAAAAAAGGGTACAAGAAAGGTTGGCATAGCGCCTCCAGGGACTCTCCCTCACTCCAGTCACCTTTGAAGTGAATTTGGATATTAGATATAATAGTATTATTGACCATGGTGTGATGCTCCATTCCAAGAGCTCAGAAGAAGTTTCAGTTCACTTTTTTGTCCATGCACAAACACAGTAGCTGATTCTAAAAGAATTGAGATACTTATATTTCCCATTTATGTATTGTCTTTATTGAAAATATCCATCAAGAAGTCCACTTGTTAACATCAAAATGTAGATGCAAGATTTACCTTCCGGGGCAGCACGGCGCGAATAGGAAGCCAGATCGCTCATGCCCTGATGTGAGGATCATTTGTCTTGTGGATGTCATTGCCCTCTAGATGGCAAATCCATCCACATCGAGATGAGGAACAAATGGCCACACAGATCAGTAGTTTATACGTTGTGCTATGAGAGAAATCAGACTGGTAGACAGAATTTCTAGCGATTTCACACAAGTCACATTAGTAAGCTGCCAAGAGCAACAAGCAATGGAAACTAAGAACATCTAAGTGGATACCTTGGAAGGATCTTTGGATGTATACCTTGGCAGCTTATCCTTAAATGAGCGCACCAAGAACTGGATTCACAAAATACAGATTGGTATAGCAATAGTACACATAGTCCGCATAGGCTGGATTCAAAACATTAGTCCATTTCAACCTGCACTGTAGCAGGTTGAGCACCGTGCTCCATGGGGCAGCAGGCATCATCGAAGCACTTGCGTGTGAGCACGCCATGTTGCAGCGCACAAAGAGCAGGAGCCACGAAACACCGCTGCCGCACCCTTCTGCAACATCCAACCACCTGCGCCAGGAACCCACTGTTGCCATCGTAACCATCCTCACCTCAAACCACCATTAATAGAGGCATACATTTTACAAATGCAAGCTTCGCCGGTCTGCATCCTGTACTCAAAATCATGGTCACCAACTCACCATCTGAGGGTCACCGTGGAGGACGAAGGGGGCCGTGTACCCACTCCATCGTGGTTGTCGCCGGAGCTAGGCCAAGCCGCCGGTCCCGACATCTACGGCCGCGCGTTAGGCCCACGGGGATTGGGGACCAGCGGCAATAGGAGATCACCTCCACCTCCACGGGCGTGGCGAAGGCGCGGGCAGACGCGGTAGGCGGCGGGCGGAGGCGCGGGCCGGCGGAGCAGCGTCGGTAAGGCAGGAGCGACGGAGCCGTGCCCAAAGCATTTTCGATTCAACGCGTGCGCTGTCTCTCTCCTGTCTCCCCGCGTAGAAAGGTGCTGTCAAGCCGCTGGCTCGACAGGCCGTGGCACCGTCAAGCAACAAGGAGAATGATGAGAACCGAGCAGAGCTCGGGTGGCTAGCTCTGCCGGCGGGCAGGCAGCCGGCACGAGTTCGATTCTCAGGAATCGCACTCGCGTTTCTCACCGGGTTTATCCCCAAATAAATTCCGTTGCCTCTCACGTGAAGCTACAAAGGAAATACGACGCGCCTCGTCGCCTACATGTCTGTGGACCCGGTGATCTCAAGAAGGACGCGATCCAGTGATCTGAGTATAGTTGTAGGTTTACTTGTGTACGTGTGGTGTGTGTAGAGTTAGTGTATGTCTGTACATGAGCAGATACTACAGTTGTACCCAGATAAGAGGCACAAAAAAAAAAGGAGAATGATGTTCCACCACTGAGGGCGCGTTTAGATGCAAAATTTTTGGGTTTTGGCTACTGTAGCACTTTCGTTTGTATTTGGCAATTAGTGTCTAATTATGGACTAATTATGTTTGAAAGTTTCGTCTCACGATTTCTCACTTAACTGTATAATTAGTTTTTTTCGTCTACATTTAGTACTCCATGCATATGCCGTAAGATTCGATGTGATGAATACTGCGCAAAAAAATTTGGAAAGCCTAAGACAAGGGTAAACCAAGCAAAAGTTAGGAAACTATGTAAGGAATGGTTTTATGGTTCCAAAATCATATTCTTGAGTTAACTAACTTAACTGAGTAGAACCTGGGGGAACACATTCCAAAACTGTAGTGTTTGGTCACCAGAACAAGTAGTTAGAGCCTGTTCGCTTGGAGGAATCTGGATGAATCTGGAAGAATTTGTGAGACCATAAACAGTGTTTTTCGTCTGGGACCGTGTTTTCCGGCTGGTATTTGCACCAGCCGAACGAGCCCTTAGTCTGTTGATATTGATAGTGGAAAGACAGTGAGAAGAAATTATATTAGGTGCCTCAAATGAAATACAGAAACAGGTCACCAGGGCTCACCTGTCCATCAGGAGAAATAGTTAAATGCAGTACTCTATTTTTATGCCCTGTCAAGGTAGCAACCTGCAAAAAAAGAGAGAAGAGGAACACGATCAATATAGAAAAGTTATGTACAATTTATAACTGAATTCAGAAGAAGCTTGCAGTGTACCCATTGACATTGTTGGATATCGCCAAATAATAATCTGATTCTAAATCCCCATGAGTGCGCACAATCTCATTCATGTTCTTTGACCAGATAAGATTGCAAACCTGTAAAGTCATTTAGCATCCTCAGTACATGTGAACAAATAACATGTTTAACCTAGTTTTTCCTCAATTCTATACAAAAAAAAACTTGGTTTGACAACGAGAGATGTCTCAAATAGAGACTTTTCCTCGACTAATCAGCTTGTTCGCTTGGTCGTAAACGATCGTAAATTTTCAGCAAGAACAATATTTTTCTCTCACACCAAACCAGCCAGCAGTAAATAATCCACGATCGTTTACGGCCTGCCGAACAGGCTGAATAATTTTGTATCAGTGGAGTCAGTTCCAACACACCTAGGCCAAAAACTAGGCAACTATAGCTAACACTATAACACCAAGCACATTTAAAAACTGGGTTAAACATGTGCCATTGGCTCTGTTCGTTTGTCTTATAATCCGTATTTTTTAGCTTGTTTCAGCCGGAATAGTATTTTTCTCTCACAATAAATCAGTCAACGGTACTTTTAGCTATGGCTTATCAGCCAAGCGAACGGGGCCATGTAAACCAAGAACATAATACACTGCTAGCAAGATAAGGCAATTTGATTCTCAATTCCAATGTTCAAATGTTTCAAGCCCACAAGATTTAGCCTGCACAATTCAAAAAGAGAAAATATTTGGCCCCGTTCGGCTGGCATAATATTTGCTGAAACTGGCTGAAAAACACTGTTCTGGCTGAATTGTTGTGAGAGAAAAACACTGTTCTGGCTGAAAAAAGAAGTCGAACAAGCTGAATATGGGATAAGCCGAACCACGGGGCCAAATTATCCAAAAGACTTGTATGAAAGTAGAAGTCATTCTGTTTCAGGAATAGAATTTCAGAATACTTATGTGAGAAATTGCCATATCCACCCTTGTTTTGTGCAACTTTCTGGACTCTTTGATGAATGATTGCAACTTGTAATACTGTGCAGAAAGATAAAGCAGCATGGCAGGAGATTATACATTGTGATTTGTGAATAAACGTAACTACTTGATTGCCAGTATCCACGCAGCTAAGTATATATTGTAGCCGTATTCCAAAATTGTATTTATCCATCTGTAGTTCCTCCACCAGATGCTAGAAGCCCATGGAGATGAGATGACTAGGCAATTTCTTTAATACCGCTCTGTGCTCGTTATTCTTCAGTACTGGTTTTAGTGAGGTCCAGTTTAGTTCTAGAAAATTTTGCAAAATTTTTCAAGATTCCCCGTCACATCGAATCTTTGGACGCATGCATGAAGCATTAAATATAAATAAAAAATAAAACTAATTACACAGTTTAGACGAAATTCACGAGACGAATCTTTTAAGCCTAATTAGACTATGATTGGACACTAATTACCAAATAACGACGAAAAATGCTACAATACATTTTGCAAAAAATTTCGTCATCTAAACAGGCCCTCAACGAGGATTCCAGACAAAAAGCTGCAAGAAGAAAAATATTAGTACGTGCCTCCCGATCCATAATTCTTGTCACTGTCGACAAGGTTAAGGTCAAACATTTAAAACTTTGGCTATCAATAACCAGCCTGTTCGGTTGACTGATTCGTATCGTTGCTGGTTCGTGAAGAAGTATTACTGGCTGATTTGTGTGAGAGAAAAATATTATTCCAGCTGAAAATTTACGATCGTTTACGACGAGCCATAGCCAAACGAACAGGCTAAACATTTAAAGCATTTAGTATAAAGACACTAAGACAACTATATAAGTCTTAAAAAGTACTTTAACAAAATTACATGCTTGTTGCATTTTTGTATATATTATACTTCTTCCGTCTCAAGAAAGTAGGCGCAACTCAAAAAACGCTAAGACCAAATAGCAGATTAATTACTGCATGTTCCTAGAAAAGTCCCTTGATTTTCGTCTCCGAATAACTACGGTTCCACCTCCAAATAACTACCGAAATGTTTTTCCGTCTGGTGTCGTTAAGAAAATCGTCGGGCTCCGTGATCGGCCCTGTTCGCTTGAGCTTATCAGCCAAAATCAATCCTACTTTTTAGTTATAAGAATAATATTTTTCTCTTACAATAAATCAGCTCTACAAATCAACCGCAACAGCAATAAATCCTACCGAACGTGGCCATGTATGCACATGTAAATTTTCTTTCTACTAACCGGTACGGGCTATTCTCCGCGCACAGCACAATGCAGTATCTATGCCCTCATTAATAACTAGGTGTGCTATTTTTTCTCCACACACGCAGGGTCATCCGGTACACGAAAATTTTCTCTCTTGGCACCCAACTAATCCTATGTCTTGGCACGCATGCAAAATATTATGGCAAGTAGAGTTATTAAGACTGACTCCAACAAGGTGACTCAAATCGAATACTCATTTCACGGTTTAGGTAACGCCACAGTAACAAAAGCTACGCACCCATTCCTTCACCCTCCAACGGATGATCGAGCAGGAAGCCCCAAATCCCGCTGCCCTCTACTCTCTCCTGCTCTGCTTTTCTTTTTTCCCCCTCTGCCTTCTCTTCCCCGTCCTGCTCAGCTCCTCCCGAGGACCGTCGCTGCCCAGCTGCCCCGGGCCAGCCGCCGACGACCAGGAGCCTCCGCTCTGCCTCCCTGCCCTCTTCCCCTCTCTTCTCTTTCTCTCCCTTCCTCTCTTTTCTCTCTGTCTTGCTCGACTCGTTGACCGCACTGGGACGGAGAAAGGAGCAGATGCATCCGTCCACACTCGGCGGTCTTGCGCTGGCGGCGTAAGCGAGGGCACCTCTCGGCGCGGCGGTGCACCGGCGTGGTGGCGTAGAGGCGCTGGTGGGCCCGGGCGCGGGCGCCCCTCGGCGTGGCGGCTCACCGGAGCAGGGCGCGCGCCGGCGGGGAGGTGGGCCGCAGCGAGGGCGCGGGCGTGGCGCAGGGCGAGGGCTACCCCTGCTGCGGCGGCGCACCGGCGCAGGGCGAGGGCTGCCCCTGCTGCGGTGGCGCACCTGCTGCCCCGCCCCTGTGCCGGGCCCCGCACCTGCTCCCTCTCCCTCTCTCGTTTTGCGTCGTCGAGAACGAAGACGCTTTTTTGCCTTGCGAGTCGGATGCTACGCAAAATGGCTGCCGTGTTTGCCTTCTCCGTTGGAGCGTGATTTCGGAACCCAAAACACTGTGCCGTATGCATTTTGCGTTTGGGTCTGCGTTTACCTACGCCGTTGGAGACAGTCTAAGGGCAGTCCCAATGCATAGTTTCTAGAGGTAGATTTCAAGAGAGAAAGAGAGCAATTAATGTCCGGTAAAAACTAGCCCTGTTCTGCTGGTGGTATTTCGACTGATTCAATAGTGTTTTGTGAGGGAGAATAAGCCAAAATAAGCATAAGCTGGCTGAAAAGTAGATGAACACATGGTGAATCTTCTCATTCCATAATTTATATAGCAGTTTCTATCAAAGAAAATTTTAAATGCAGCACAAAAAAAAAGAAGCAGTTCAGTTGTGGCAAGCAACCATATAGCCTCCTATGCACGGTCGGGCGGGTCGGCGCAATTTCTTTGTAGCGCCTAGCTAATACTTAATAAGTTTCAAGAGAACCATATATTAATCACTGCAATCCATAAATGTAGTTCTAGAGAACCATATATCAATCATAGCAATCCATAAATAAAAATAATAGGTAGCAAATATAGTTGATAACAAATAACTAAAGCTCATGATGTGTATAGTAAAATAATAAAGTGGCATCATCCATCATCTCTCATTAGGCATGTAGTTGAGGTCCATATCATCCCAGGTAGGTTGCATAGATACTCCAAAAACCATCAGGTCACACAGGTACTCATCTACAAGGAAAAAAATAAGGAACAACGAATTAAAAAAACAATCACGATGAGGAACCACATGTATCTTTTGAAAAAAAAACTAATATACTCTTTAGCACAAACATAACCAAGAAGAACAAAGATAAACAAGCATGAGCTACTGTAACACCCTAATTTTCAAATTCTGAAATTTAGAATTTATTTGAATTAGTTTGAATTTAATTTGGTTAGTTGTATTTATTTTTCTAGGGAGGAATAATCATTTTACAAAATAAAGTAAAAATAAATATAAGGGAGAAACAATGTTTGTGACATTCATGCTGCTACACAGTTTTTACTGATTGCCCTTGTGTGTTTAGTTCGCATTTATATCAAATAGGATAGAAACCCTTTAAAAATCTCTTTAGAAAAATGAAAAGCCTTTCTTTTATTTCCCACCCCTCTTTCTCTTTTTTCTGGCCCGCCCAGCCCGCTGGCCACACCCTCCCCTCCTCCCCCTCTCACTCGCGCGCGGCCCAGCCCAGGCTGCGGCCTGCCTCTCCCTCCAGCTCGCGCAGCCGGCCCAAGTGGCCAGGCGGCCCAGCCGCCCGCAACGGCGCGCCCTCCCCATCCCTCTCGTTGCCACGCGGGACCCACCCGGCAGGGTCACCGACGGGTGGGACCCACCCGTCAGCGACCCCGCTACAGGGTCATCTCCTTCCCCACACTGCTCGCGTAGCCCGAGCCGTAGCGCCACGCCGCGTGGCCGCGCTCGCCTGGGCATGCAGCGGCCGCAGCTGCGCCCCTCCTGTCCCACCTTGTGCCGTCGCCGCACTAGCCCGAGAGTCACGCTCGCGCCGCCACCGCCGCTCCCGCGCCTCGCGCTCGCCCCCGCATGCCGCCGCATCGAGCCACCTCGCGACGTCGCGTGCCCCTTCCGCGCCAGCCATGTAGTGCGTCGTCAGCACCTCCTTCCGCAGCGCACACACGCTTGCGCAGCGCCGTCGCCGCCACTGCCCGTGAGCCAGGCTCGCACTTAACCGCGCGCCCGCTCGCATGCGTCGTCGTCGCCCGCCCCGCCTTGCCTGCTCGCCCACGCTCGCTGGTGGCCGAGGCGCCCTCTGCAGCCTCCTCACTCCCTCCCACTCACTCGCTCTCGCTCACTCGTCCTCTCTCGCTCTAGCTCACTCGTCCTCTCTCGCTCAGCGCCCAAGCTCACCGCCGCCAAGAAGGCCGCCGCCGTAGAAACCCCCTCTCCACAGCATCTTGGCCGCACCAGTCACGCCAACGAGCTTCGCCGTGTGGTAAGCATCACGCCGGTGCCCTCCCCTTCCTCCCTCTCCCTCATTGCGCACTGGTAAGGCTCGCCGGAGTTGCTCCGGCGAGGCCGAGTCGCCCCTCCACGCGCACCGCCACCTCCGGCTGCTGCTTGTCGCCGGCGAGGATCCTGCTGAGTCTGCCACCTTGCGCGCAGCACGCCTGCGCCCTCACCTCGCCCCGCCGTGCACCGCACCACTGCCGCGCCGCGCACACCGACGCCGGCCAAGGCCATGGCCCTCAGCACCGCCGGTCCACGGTGGACCCGTGAACCCACCCCCATGAGCGTAGTCCGCTGCTGGTCCATGGACCGCAAACGACAGCCGCCACCGTTTTTGCTGAAAGGCCCTTGAATTTTCTGTAAATTGAACCCCCAGTCCAGATTTCAAATGAATTTCTGTTTTATTTATTTTAAACCTAAAAATAGTTCGGTTTAATTACAATTTTGCCATTGATTCATAAAATGAGCATAACTTCTCTGTTTTAACTCTGATTTCAGCGGTTCTCGAACCCATGAGTTCCTCTCGACGCGTACAATAGCTTGGTAGGTTTGTTTATGCCCAATCTATGTAATGGTGTAATGTTTCTAATTAAATTCATGATTGCTTTGTGTGTACTATTTGACGCGTATAGACGGGGAGCAATTTGTGGGGGAAGGAGAACCCGATCAACAAGGTCCCGAGTAGCCTAACTACGAGGAAGGCAAGTGCAGGCACATTCCTTGAAGCATATTGCTTACCTATTTAACTTTAATTACACTTTACTTTTATGCATGTGTCTTAATTTGTTAAACCCTAAGGACTCTGACTAGCCTTTTAAATCCTTCCTTGCACCTGTGTTTTCACATGGGTAATTTTAGATATGCTTAGCTGCTGCAATCCACAAAGGATCATGTTACTTATGTTATGATAATGTAATCCTGACTAATGGCTCACTGCAATGGATGGTTAATTAAAAGTTGGCTTTTAGCAACATAGGGGGAATAAGTGCATGTGGTTTTGGGTACTTATGTCCGCCCTCCCTAAGGACTGGTTCATGGAGCGATCACCCAGGATATGCCATACAACCCCAAGCTATTATGGCTCTGGCTTGACGTATTAGCAGACCTTCTGCTAGTAGTGCGATAGCTTACTGGGTAGACGCAAAGGGGGGGGTCTTGGTTACTAAGTATGTAGTCCTCGCTCGTGAGGGATGCTGCAGGTGGCTACTTGGGCTCCCTACGGGGACGACTAACCATGCGCCAGACTGAAACCTAGCGGGTTGCTTCCTACTAGTAGAAACTGTGAAAAGTCTCATAGTGAAACCCTGCCCGCTCACCTTGGAAGTGTTTGTTGGTCTTGCAAGCCCCGGGCAAATGGGAATAATGACTTGGGGTGAAAGTGTACAACCTCTGCAGAGTGTAAAAACTGATATATCAGCCGTGCTCACGGATACGAGCGGCCTAGACCCTCATGTGATTAGAAATGGATCTCACATATTTATAAATGGAGTTTCTGGGGATTTGTTGGGCATTGCTATGTCCTTTGATGATGAGGTGGCTACCTCGGTTTTGATTTCGGGCATGACTATGCCGTATGATAATGGAAATGAAAAGCTTTGGAATGGTTTCATAAAATTAATGATGATACTCTCATTTAATAAGGGCTTATGATATCTCTTTACTCACTTAGTGAATATAGGTTGTTTTAATAAAACTTTGTCAACTAAAAATGTGAACCTGCAGTAAGCCTGAGTTAGCTTTATCCTTGTTTTAAGCCTTGCATTTCATATTACTTTCCACCTGTACTTGTTGAGTACGACAAGTACTCACCCATGCTATTCCTCAAATAAAATTAAAGGCTGCTAAGAAGATGAAGCTTGGGATGGGCATCAGAAGGATATTCCCAGGTGTTAGGCGTGTGTGCTATCGTCGACCTTCCTGTGGAGGGCATTGATGTTTTGCCTTTCTCTATAATAAGACGCTTCGCTTGTAATCAAACTCCGATGACCATGTAACAATAGTAATATATATTTTTTACACTATTTTTGATTATCACTGATGATGTCAAGTGATATGTGTGAAAATTGATCCTGGCACACATATGATGTGCACCCGATTTTGGCTCTACGAAATCCGGTGTGACAGCTACCAATTTATTTATACACTAAATCAATAATTTCTGGTTACAAAACAACGGACAAATTGATTAGGATAAACACTAGGAGATGAATTATGCCTAAAGAAGGCCCCAAGAGATGAATCGTTAGTTTATCATAAAAAACATGTACTAGTTAATTTGACTATTTGAATTCCCAAACTTTTACCAAATCTGATAAATCAAATTAGATTGAAGTTGTATATATGCTTAGCCATCATGTATGATGGCATTTCTTTGAAGTACGTCTTCCATCTCTAGGTTTTGTCCATGAGAGATTGTAGTGCTTGAAAAGTATATGTGCTGGCTTCCTCATTCAAATCAAGTGGAACCTTCTCTATACCCTTCTCATCTTTAATTATCATGTTGTGGAGGATTATACAAGTGTAGGGTCGAGATGGCGGACTAGAGGGGGGTAAATAGTCCTTTCTAAATTAATCGCATCGGCTAACCGAAATAAGTGCAGAATTATAACTATCGGTCTAGCCAAGACTACACCGCTCTATCTATGTTCTCTAGCACCTTCCAAAGATACTAATTAAGCAACAAAGGTGCCGGGCTAGCTAGAGCTCACTTAACCAATTCTAGAAGCAAGGTCACACAAACCTATGCCACTAATACTTCAAGCAATGAGGAAGCTCCTACACATACTAGTAAGCAAAAGCACAAAGCCAACTAAGCTCACTAGCAATGCTCAATAACAAGGCAACCAATGCCAAATCAGAGAGCGTAAATACTTAGCAACATAAACTAAGCAAAGTGACTAACAAGGTTACACAAACCAAATTAACCACGCAAAGGAGCTACTTCTATGCTACACAAGCAAGAAGGTAACTAGTAAGCTACACAAGCTAACTAATTACAAGAGCAACTACACAAGCACAATGTATATGAAAGTAATTACAAGCTTGTGTAACGAGGATGCAAACCAACAGGAAGAACAAGGTTGACATGATGATTTTTCTCTCGATGTTCACGTGTTTGCCAACACACTAGTCCCTATTGTGTCGACCGCTCACTTGGTGGTTCGACGGCTAATTGGCATTACCCGCCAAGCCCGCACATCGGGCACCGCAAGAACCTACCCCAAAAGTGAGGATAGCTCAATGACACGCTTTACTAGAGTTGCTCTTCGTGGCTACCACGGGGCAAGCACAATGCCCCTCACAAAGCTCTTCTCCGGAGCACAGCACAAGCTTCTTGCGGGCTTCAACGGAGACCACCACCAAGCCATCTAGGAGGTGGCAACCTCCAAGAGTAACAAGCACCACCGGCTTGCAACTTGATCCCCTAGTGCCACTCGATGTGACCTCATGATGCAATCGTACTAGAATCGCTCTCTCACACAATCAGATGATCGCTATCAAGCATATATGAGATGGAGGGCTCCTAAGCACTCACAAGCATAGACACAAAGTCCCCCGAGGTGCTCAGCACCAACCATGGCCGAGGCCACCTTCTATTTATAGCCCCATGGGCTAAACTAGCCGTTACCCCTTCACTGGGCAAAACTCGAGACGACCGGACGCTCTGGTCCGATCGACTGGACGCTCGACCTCAGCGTCCGGTCGTGTGATGCACGCCACGTGTCCCCTGCTTCAAACGTTGTTCGCTCGATCTCAATGGTCATCTGTTGACCAGACGTAGCAGCTTGAACTGACCGGACGTAGCAACCCCAGCGTCCGGTGGTTTCCAATAAGGTACCAGACATGACCGGACGCGTCCGGTCGGTCGCGATCGGACGCAGCACCAGCGTCCGGTCACTTCTAGCTACTCTGCTCTACCTGCGTCACCACACGTCACCTTGACCGAAAGCACACAGCCAGCGTCTGGGCACTTCTAGCGCCGGTGTCCGGTCGATGACCGACGCCTGCACGCTATCTGCCACCATTGACCGGACGCTGGAACCCAGCGTCCGGTCACTGCGTGACCAGAGTCAGGTCCACTCTGTGGGACCTTTCTCACCTCCGTTTCATCACCGAGTTGATCCACATCAACTCCAACTTTATCTCTCTTGTACATGTGCCAACACCACCATGTGTATGTGTGTTAGCATTTTCACAATCATTTCCCAAAGGATTAGCCACTCAACTTGCCACGCCACTCAATCCTAGCAACGATGCAAGGTTAGATCACTCGAGTGGCACTAGATAACCGATATGCAAACAAGTTTGCCCCTCTTGATAGTACGGTCATCTATCCTAAACCCGGTCATAAACTTCTCTACACACCAATGACCGGTGAAATGAAATGCCCTAGGTTATACCTTTGCCTTGCGCATTCCATTTCATCTCCTCCAATGTTGATGCAACACATGCACCAACATGATCAACAATGATATGATCCACTTCATATCATCACATGATCATATTGGTTCATCGATCTTGACTTCACTTGCTTTTCACCGTTACCATCGTCCATCGGCGCCAAGTCTTGCTTAAGCTTCACCGCCACACGGTCCATCGCTCCAAAGCCTCCGACTTGCCCTTCACGCTTGCAACGGGTCGATCAAGCCAAGTCTTGTCTTGATCTTCTCCACCTCGATCACATGACTCAATGTCATGTCTCATGTGCAATGAGCTCCTTCATCATTATATGTGTGAGCTTTGCAATATCTCCAAGCCATTTTCACCTTCATGGCATATGTTGCTCACACACATGTACCTATAGACTAATCACCTGTGTATCTCACATAAACACAATTAGTCCACCTAAGTTATCACACAATTACCAAAACCACACAAGGACCTTTCAATCTTTCCCTTTTTGGTAATTGATGACAACTCTACAAAGATATGGAAAATAGGCTCTTTTGGATTCATGTTGCTTGCCCAAGCAATTTTACCATGTGAAAATGATTTTGGACAAGTACCACAAACCCGAGATTGTAGTATTAGCTCCCCCTACATATGTGCTAGAGTGTTTGATTTGAAGCTCGCACATATGCATAGATTTGAAATTATGGGAGAGTAATTACTACTAAATGATGCTAAGATGTATAGAATAAACCTTTGAAGCGTGTACCAATCGGAGTTGCACCTTTAAGTTCATCCTTAGCACCATGGTTAGCTAGATATCACTTGAAAATAAAAGCACTAGATACCTTGTGAGATCAACATTAAAAGCAATGTACTAGCATTACTTGAAAGGCATACCAAGTGTCTAGCTATCATCCTATGCATGCTAGTTATTAAATCATCATTCAAGTTCTACAACTAGCATACACCACACAAGCATGCATATTGAATTTAAAAGCTTATGCAATGCAAGCAAGCACATGAATATGCACATATCAAATGCAATCAATCAAAGTTCATGAGCTTGCTCCCCCTACTTGTGTGCTTCTCTTGTCCAAGAATTTTGATCCATCTCTTTTCTTCAATGTTGCTCCCTCTTTGTCCATGTCCATGTCCAACCTCTACTTCTTTGAGCTTTTATATCTTATCTCTCTTGTACAATCTTAATCTCAAAGCTTTCATATCTTTGTATAATCTCTCCCCCTTTGTCATCAATTTCCATAAAAGATGTGCTTCTCATTGATGCAAAGGTATACGTTTGGGGTAGATGGTTGAGGCTTGAATCTTGCATTTTTTATGGACATCACTTGATTGTTGGAATGACACCACTTGTAGATACCACTTGTAACTTGTATAGGGCTTCTTGAGGTACCACACATAAGATTTTTGATCTTGAGATCAATTTGTAGGACACCTCCCCCTATGTGATAGCATGGGTCATTCATTTGATACACTTGAGCTCTTATAGGTGAAGGATGCATTCTTCATTTGATGATCACTTAAAGTTGAGGATCACTTGTGGAACCATGGTCTTGCATGATTGATATCATGTGTAGATGTAATACCACTTGTATGAAGTGAATACCACTTGAAAGAATCTTCTAGTTTGGAACCACTTGTTGGATTTATCAATAAAAACCATTTCTTGAACATTTGCTATCTTCATGAGTACTACTTATAGGATATCACTTGTGAGTTGATCTAGACATCACTTGTAGATTCTTGATGAAATACTTGAGTCTAGATACCACTTGTAACAAACAAACTAGATATCCATTTGCATTGTTGTCTTGTGCTTATACTCTTATCACTATCATGAGCTTCTATGATTGACTTGAACTAAATTGATTTGCCTAAGCTTCCAAGTCCGGTTTGAACCAATGACAAGCTTCTTCACACCTCTTGCAAGGGTTATCTTGTTAATGTTGTACTTGTCACTTGTTAGCAATCCAAATTAAGTCAAGTACTTGGGCTTACTAGCTCATGAACAAATTCATATACTAATCACTAGATCAATTAATCATTCAAGCAATAGTGGTAGGCTATGAATTTAAATGTTTCATTTGTTATGCATGATCCTATGAAGCATGTACTATATGCACTAACCGCATACTAGTAAGGGATGAAATGATCATGCACATTACAATGATACCTTTGCTATACTAGAGTACAGGATAGTCATATAGATTCTAATCCAATAGCAATGTGAGGTCCAATTATAAGCTTAGTGAAGACTAATAGATACCATTTTGAATTCCATTCTTCACCCATATGAATTGAATACTACTTATGATCAAGTGCACTTTCTTATTGTGGTTGACTTGCTTTATCTTTTTGATCTTTGCTTGCATGAGAGAACTATTTGGAATACCACTTGAAATATCATGACTAGCTCTCTTTTGGGTGTTGCTTGTTTTTCTTGATCAACCCTTTTGATTGCTTCAACTAGGTATCTCAAATGTCCCTTGGATCACCACTTCCATGTTAGCATTCCAAGTACCGCACTTGGTTTACCTACTCATAGGTGGCAAGCCCCTACACTAGGGAGAAGTGACCTCTCTCCAAGAACCATTGTTGACACTCACTTGAAATAACTTGATTGATTGATCCAAGTGATGGACTTAACTTGATGAGTAACCTTGATTCCTTCTTTAAGTCCTTTTCTTTCTACTTGTTTGAGTCCTTTTCTTTCTACCAAATTATTTCCAATAGTCACTAGAACTTAAACTTCATTTTTAACTTGAGTTTGATCTTGATCTTCATCCTGAGTACCAAAAGTGTGCAAAATACACTCCACAATTAAATGACCTTGTACTCTTTTCTTGTCATGCTTCTAGATAATCTCAAAACCAAACTTAGGTGTCTCAATTACTTATAAACATGTGTCCAACTTGAGGACCTTTCAATCAAAGTGACTCTAGATCAATCCAATATTTGTCACTTTTCAGATAAATTCTGTATCCTTCAAAGAAATAAGCATATCTCCCAAAGTACAAATACAAATATCACGAAATTTGGTGGAGGTATGCATTATTAAGTTATCTAGTATCTGTAAAAAATTGAGATTCATTTGACTTCTAGATTGCTACCAGATTTCAATTCTTCCACCACCGCTACATGCTGAAAACTGCTGCACTATAGCTGACAAGATCTACTCTAAAACTGAAGCATTTCTTATTCAATTGTCATAAAAATTTTACAGCATCTTATACCATAAGTTTAGAGCATGTACACCAATTTTCATGCCAATCCAATAAGTTTTGATCACTCAAACATGGCTAAGATCACAGCTCACTCAGATTTTCAATGTAGGACAGATTTCAATCACTTGAGCTATACTTCATCAAATATGAATCAAACTTCAAACTAACTCGTTTGAATAATTTCACAAGATATAAATCCATTCAATCCACTTACTAAATGTCATTTTATGAACTTATCCAACACAAATCAATCCAAACTTGACTACTAATCAATTATCCATTTAACCATCTCATAGCAAGCAACATTGCATATTTATCCAATTCAATCAACTCATATGCACCCAAATGAAATGATCAACAAGAGATATACCTTGGTTAGCTCATGATCATCCAACTAGCTAGGTTCAACTCAATTATTTGCAAGTCATCAAATATATCCAATGAATCACCAACAACTTGAATTATAGCACTTGTATGTTGATAGCACTTGGACTTCACTCAATTTTCACTTGGCATTGGGTTTAGATGTGCACTAGGCTTCATATCTTGACTCAACATATGATGATCAATATGAAATCAATTGAATTAAGTCTCCAATGCCGATGGTACCTACAATTAATCATCCACTTTTTGATGGTACCCAAACAAGTTTTGGTCCTCTCAAGTTAGGAGCAACGTACTTAGGTATAGCCTTAGTATGAATAGCAGGATGTTTTGCAATAGCAACCATAGAGGTACCATTACCATCCTTTCTAAGCATATTATTATCAATAATTGAAATAGGCTTAGAAATATCACCTAGGGGACATGAATGTGCCATGTGTCCCCTTTCCCGGCATGAGTAGCACGTTCTCTTTGATTGAGCCTTCTCTTCCTTGCTCATGTGGTGCTTCTCATTGCTTTGCCTCTCATGGATTTCTTGAGCCTTCTTCTCAAGCTTGGTAGGACACTTAGAGGCAAAGTGTCCCATACTTTCACACTTGAAGCACTTGATGTGAGCATAGACTTTCTTCTCATCTTTATTCTTGCTCATCATCTTGGCATCTTGAGTTTGCATTGGATGCCTTGCCTTTCCACCTCTTCTTGTTTTCTTCTTCTTTATCATCAAGTCACTACCATCATCATGGTTGATCTTGATTTGAACTTGGGGTGTCTTTTCTTACTCAACTTGTGGCTTTGGTTGAGGCTCTTCTAGTTGCTTCACCAATTGCTTGGTTGGGCACATTGAGGTAAGGTGGCCCCAAGTGCAGCACTTGAGGCACTTAACATGCCTTAGCCTCTCTTCTTCTTTCTTCAACTTGAGCTTTTCTTCATTGGGGCAACTATTTGCAAGATGTCCCACTTCATGACACTTGAAGCATATGAAATGAGAGAGCTTCTCTTGTTCTTGCTTCTTTATCTCTCTTTCATATCTTCTCTTGCCCCATCTCTTCCCCTTGATCTTGCTCTTGTTGAAGCCAATGCCACTCATGTCATTGCGGCTTTCTTGATGATTGACTTTGCTAGTCTTGAAGCCGACTCCACTCTTGTCACCAAATTTTCTTTGAGTCTTCAACATATGCTCAAAGGTGACTTGAGAGTTGTAGCACCTCTCTAACTTGTTGCTCAATTTCTTCACTTGTTCATTGAGCTCATTATTCTCCTTCAAAAGGTTAGTCTCACAAGACATAAAAGTAGAACAAACATCTATATGTGAAGAGCATGGCATATCTAATAAATCATCACAAGAGATGGATACATGCTTCTTGCCTACATCACAAGGGTTAGCAACAATTTGTGATTTATCATTTGATCCATGTGATGAGATCTCATTATTTTTAAGTTTCTTTATAAACATTTTAATGAGAGAAGCATGTTGTTCTAATAATTCATCATGAGATGCAAGTAGTGTCTCATGATTCAATTTTAGCTCATCATTTGATGATTTATAAGCATTAAGTAATTTCTTATGTTCTTCACAAGAGTTCTTTAGAAATGAGTTTTCATTTTCTAATTTCAATGTTTTAGCTTTCTCATTTTTTAAAGACATGGTCATGCTAGCAAGTCTACTAACAAGCTCATCATATGAATCAGCATGATCAACCACATTATCATTTGATACCTTGGTGTCACCGTATGACATGAAGCAATGTGGTGATGTAGTTGGAGAGCTTGTAGTAGCATCTTCATCATGGCTTGAGCATGAACCATCATCACCATCAAGTGTGCATGGGGTAGCATCATCACTTGCAACACTTGTGGTGTCATCATCAACCTTGTCAAGTGAACTTGTAGTGGATCGATCATCATCATCATCACTTGACCATGAGGTGGAGCAATCTTTCACAATCACCAAATTGTGATCATGCTCGACACACTCATGCGCCTTCTTCTTAGGCTCATCCTCCTTCTTAAATTTGCCATCATCCCATGTGGATGAATCACCGTAGAAGGCTTGGAGTGCCATCCACATATCATGAGCACTCTCCAAGTCCCACACACGTCTAAAAACTTTGTCATGTAAAGCACATGTTAGATAATAAAGAGCACAATGATCAAGTTGTAAGCAATCCTCTTGTGCTTGGGTTAGGTTGTCCTTATCCAAAGCATCACGAGAAAAACCAACAACAATGATCCATCATGCCGTGGGACCCAAATCACAGAAATGATCAAGCATATGACGTTTCCACCATGCATAATGTGTGCCATAAAAAATGTGTGTGTCACAAACAACTTCTAGCCCAAAGTTCGCCATCCTCTCGGGTCGGTAAAGACCATAAATGAGAGACCTCGCTCCGATACCACTTGTAGGGTCGAGATGGTGGACTAGAGGGGGGGTGAATAGTCCTTTCTAAAATTAATCACGTCGGCTAACCGAAACAAGTGCGGAATTATAACTATCGGTCTAGCCAAGACTATACCCCTCTATCTATGTTCTCTAGCACCTTCCAAAGATACTAATTAAGCAGCAAAGGTGCCGGGCTAGCTAGAGCTCACTTAACCAATTCTAGAAGCAAGGTCACACAAACCTATGCCACTAGTACTTTAAGCAATGAGGGAGCTTCTACACATGCTAGTAAGCAAAAGCACAAAGCCAACTAAGTTCACTAGCAATGCTCAATAACAAGGCAACCAATGCCAAATCAGAGAGCGCAAATACTTAGCTACACAAACTAAGCAAAGTGACTAACAAGGTTACATAAACCAAATTAACCACGCAAAGGAGCTACTTCTATGCTACACAAGCAAGAAGGTAACTAGTAAGCTACACAAGCTAACTAATTACAAGAGCAACTACACAAGCACAATGTATATGAAAGTAATTACAAGCTTGTGTAATGAGGATGCAAACCATCAGGAAGAACAAGGTTGACACGATGATTTTTCTCATGATGTCCACATGTTTGCCAACACGCTAGTCCCCGTTGTGTCGACCGCTCACTTGGTGGTTCGGCAGCTAATTGGCATCACCCGCCATGCCCGCACATCAGGCACCGCAAGAACCTACCCCGAAAGTGAGGGTAGCTCAATTACAAGCTTTACTAGAGTTGCTCTTCATGGCTCCCGCGGGGGCGAGCACAATGCCCCTCACAAAGCTCTTCTCCGGAGCACCGCATAAGCTTCTTGCAGGCTTCAACGGAGACCACCACCAAGCCATCTAGGAGGTGGCAACCTCCAAGAGTAACAAGCACCGCCGGCTTGCAACTCGATCTCCTAGTGCCACTCGATGCAACCTCACGATGCAATCGCACTAGAATCGCTCTCTCACACAATCGAATGATCACTATCAAGCATATGTGAGATGGAGGGCTCCTAAGCACTGACAAGCATGGACACAAAGTCCCCTGAGGTGCTCAGCACCAGCCATGGCCGAGGCCACCTTCTATTTATAGCCCCATGGGCTAAACTAGCCGTTACCCCTTCACTGGGCAAAACTTGGGATGACCGGACGCTCTGGTCCGATCGACCGGACGCTCGACCTTAGCGTCCGGTCGTGTGATGCACGCCATGTGTCCCCTGCTTCAAACGTTGTTCACCCGATCTCAATGGTCATCTGTTGACCGGACGTAGCAGCTTGAACTGACCGGACGCAGTAACCCTAGCGTCCAATCATTTCCAGTAAGGTACCAGACATGACCGAACGCGTTCGGTCGGTCGCGATCGGATGCAGCACCAGCATCCGGTCACTTCCAGCTACTCTGGTCTGCCTGCATCACCACACGTCACCTTGATCAGACGCACACAGCCAGCGTCCGGTCACTTCCAGCGCCAGCGTCCGGTCGATGACCGACGCCTGCACGCTGTCTGCCACCATTGACCGTACGCTGGAACCCAGCGTCCGGTCACTACGTGACTAGAGTTCGGTCCACTCTGTGGGACCTTTCTCACCTCCGTTTCATCACCGAGTTGATCCACATCAACTCCAACTTCGTCTCCCTTGTACATGTGCCAACACCACCAAGTGTACACCACCATGTGTATGTATGTTAGCATTTTTACAATCATTTTCCAAAGGATTAGCAACTCAACTTGCCACGCTACTCAATCCTAGCAACGATGCAAGGTTAGATCACTCGAGTGGCACTAGATGACCGATATGCAAACAAGTTTGCCCCTCTTGATAGTACGGCCATCTATCTTAAACCCAGTCATAAACTTCTCTACACACATATGACCGGTGAAATGAAATGCCCTAGGTTATACCTTTGCCTTGCGCATTCCATTCCATCTCCTCCAATGTCGATGCAACACATGCACCAACATGATCAACAATGATATGATCCACTTCATATCATCACATGATCATATTGGTTCATCGATCTTGACTTTACTTGCTTTTCACCGTTGCCATCGTCCATCGGTGCCAAGTCTTGCTTAAGCTTCACCGCCACGCGGTCCATCGCTCAAAAGCCTCCGACTTGCCCTTCACGCTTGCAACCGGTCGATCAAGCCAAGTCTTGTCTTGATCTTCTCCACCTCGATCACATGACTCAATGTCATGTCTCATGTGCAATGAGCTCCTTCATCATCACATGTGTGAGCTTTGGAACATCTCTAAGCCATTTTCACCTTCATCGCATATGTTGCTCACACACATGTACCTATGGACTAATCACCTGTGTATCTCACATAAACACAATTAGTCCACCTAAGTTGTCACTCAATTACCAAAACCACACAAGGACCTTTCAACAAGCAAGCATGATATTCTCAAGATCCCCCTTGCTTGTATAGACGTGCTGGTCGATGCAAAATACAAAAGTGAGATTGCAAAATGCCAAAGGCGCATTCAACATCCTTCCTTGGCCCTTCTTGCCTTGTGTAAAAGTTTATGCTTATCCGATTTTGGTTCACATATTGACTTAAAGAAAACAAGCCACTCTAGATATATACTGTTTGCTAGGTAATAACCATTATTATATTGCCTTCCATTGACATAGTACTGCACCTTAGGAGCTTCTTCTCCTAGATGCTCGATAAACAAATCTGATTGGTTAAGCACGTTGATGTCATTGTTGGATCCAGCAACACCAAAAAAGACATGTCATATACCATGATCTTGTGAAGCTACTGCCTCTAGAATGACCATAGGTACACCATGATCACCATGGGTATATATCCCCTTCCATACATAAGGACAACATTCCTGTAACACCTCGGTGTTAAGCATGCATTAACATTTTGCAAAGCATGAGCATAATCATTATTATGCATTCATACGCATGACATGAAATATAGAATGGAAACATACTAATGAAACATGTGAAACATGACTATGAAACAAGTGTAACATTTCATTTGTTTTCATTGTTTCAGTACCTACTGAGCTTGATTCTTGAGTGCTCAATGTGTGATGTGGCTAATAATTCTCTTAGACAACTTAGTGACACCTAGAATGTCATTTGGAACATTGTTCATATTGATCATGTTGCCTAATTATGATTTCAAATAGTGGTTTGACTTGTTTTGACTCCTGAACTCTTTTGTTTGACTGTTTAAAAAGTATAGCGTAGAGTGTTTGCATGTTTGAGCAACCTAAAACAAAGTTGTAGCAAATTATAAAAGGAACAAATTTTGTTTAGAGGTCAAGTCATGAAAATATGCACAACATGCTCTAAAAGGTCCCACAAGTCAGAATTTGGGTTGGGTTCAACACTTAGAAATTTTCTAAGTACGAAAACTGAGTTTTCAGTTTCATGAACTCGACTTTGGCATGATTTTACTCTCTGACCTTTGTGAATTAGACTTTGATCTCTAAATGAGTTTTGTAGCTGGTATGTAGGTCTACAACTTTCATTTAGTTTGATTTCGCTATTGATCATTGGTTTAGGAGTTGGAACGCTGTCAAGTATCGCTGTCAGGCTCCATCGGTTTCATTGAATCGGCAGCTACAGTGCCGACCATTTCAAAACATCACCGCCGCGTGGAGGGACACTCGTTGCCGGTCGCCTGACGCGCGGGCCACGCGCTTGGTTTGGCCTGACCGTGTCGCGCGCTGGCCAGCTTGAAGTGGAGCACGCCCTGCTACCCCTCTGCTCACCCGCACACGCTCTGCTTTCTCCTTTGCCTCCTCCGCTCACCGCAGCAGCAGCATGCCCGCTCCTCCATCGACGCCGAGCAAGCGCCGTCGCCTAGCTCACTCGCCGCCGCAAAAACGCTGCCTCCAGTTAGACTGCAGCTCCGCCGTCACCTCACCTAGCTCGTCTATCTCGCCGTTGAGCCGGAGAACCCAAGGTAGTGGCCACATTTTAGTTTCTGCCGCCGCCGCACCTCGCCGGAGTTAGAGCTCACCGTGGCTAGCACAGCACAGCTCCTCTCTTCCTTCCCTAGCTCCCGCCTTGTCTTCTACGTCGCACACTGATGCTCGGGTGAAGATGTCACCGTCCCCGCCGGCCCAGTCAGGCCGGAACGCGACCACGCGCCGCCGTGCGCCATGGCCGAGCCATCGAGCTCCGTGGCCGGGGTGCTTAGGGGTCGGTAGGGAGTGAGGTTAGGGTACCAATCGACGCGGTTCATCACGTAGATCACGTTGGTTCCATCATCGTCGCCGGGGAAGTCATCGCCGGCGAGCTATGCCATTTTCCGCGCCATCGCGAGCCATCCCCTATTTTTCTCATCGCTGACGCGTGGGCCCAGCTGACGTGTGGGTCCCACTTGCCAGTGACCGTTGAGCAATATGATAGTGCAAATATTCCAGTTTTGATGCTGTTTTGTGAATTTCGTAACTCCTAATGTGTAGATCCAAATGGAGTGATTCTAATTTTTGTAGAATCACAGAGAAGTCTAGTATTTAAGAAAAATATGATATGAGCACATGATGTAGGAATTTTGGATGAATTAAATAGGAACTTGAAATGTGTTTTTAGATGCATGTAAACTTGTTTGAATTATATCTTGAGTTTCTGAGGTCCAAAAATTATGAAATTTTGTGGGCAAGCTAGTCTGGCTTAGTAGAAGCTCTGGTAAAAATTTGAGAGTCATTGCATGTGTGGTTTTTGAGTTATAGATTTTCCTTTCATCATTGATTGATACTTGTGTGAATTTTTGTAAATTATCTAGGAATCCTATGACCATGAAATTTTGTGGGGAGTATCCCAGTACCTTAAGGATGTTAGGAAAAATATGAAATCTATTGCTTGGCACTTTTAACTAAGGTTTTCTATTTATGCCTTTTTAAGCACTTATGCCTTGTCATTTTTGTGTAGGCTATTTTACTTATCTAAATGCCATGAAAATTTTATGGTAGTCTACTTAGAGTAGTACTAGGATACTGTAATTTTCTCAGATTTTTATAATCACCAGAAATATATGTTGTTGTGGTAGCCATGGTTTGAAATGAAATAAAAATAATCTTCTTTAATGCAAGTTTAGTTAATAATGTTCGCTTTGGTGTATCTTTGAAACATCCTAATTTTCTGTGGTGATTTGGCATGTTAGTACAGTGGTTGTCGTAGTAGATAGTAGTACATGTTCTTGGATGATGTTGACTACCTTGTAGAAGAGCTTTGCTATGACTATGTCCAATAAAGTTAAACCTGTTCATCTACATTTCATGCATCATGATCATTACATGTCATCTCTCCGATGCACCTTTGCATTAGCACTTATACATCTGCATCATACAGGATCATAGGAGGAGTTGCTAGTAGCAGTTCAGGAAGAACAGACTGGGACAGATCCACAAGAAGTCCAGACACAGGAGGTGCCAGAGGAAGAGGAGTCGGGAGAGGACTTGCCCGAGTGCATGGATCATCAGCCTAGTTCGTTCGAACGAGGCAAGCCCCGGAGCATTATAAGTCTTCTACTTTATAAAAGCAATTCTTTCTATATAATATGCGTTTATATATATTGTTGCATTAAGTTGTAGGAGTTGATTGAAGCCGTTGATGCATTTATTACTATCCTTGCCTACATTAGTACCTTTTTACCCTGTTAGGTCAGGATCGGATATCTGCTTAGCCTTGCTTAGACCGGTAGAGATCGGTGATATCCGGTCACCTACATTATAGGTGGTTACTAGAAGAATTTAGCTATGGAAAGAATGATATCCTAGAATTAACCATGTGTGATGTATAAATGGAGACCGGACGGAAAAAGTTGGAGGCAACCAGACAGGGTTCTAGGGTGCTGTTAGTTTCCGTCTATGTCGATTAAGGACCGATCGTTGCTCGTCCCTCTTGTCATGTTGAACGCATGCCTCACATTTAGCTGGCCGAATAAAGTACCTTTCGACCGCGAAGCTAGTGGCACTATTCGGGCCGGGATCTACACGAGTGCGTGTATTGGTGTTGATGGGGGTATGACAGGGGCGCGAAGAGTGAGCCCAAGGTCAGGTGCGACCTGATTCCTGGCAGTCGGGCGGTCCCTGGGTACTACGGCTCCAGATTATCCCACGGCTACCTAAAAAGTGTCATTGGTGATCTGTAGCTCACTTGATCGGTGAGTGTGGTTTGTGTGAGGAATAAATCACCAGCTGGTTAGAAATTGATTCGAATCGCCATCGCTCTTGGATAGTGAGCACTTGACTCGAGCTACAGCATCGTAGTAATTATGATGGAACAATGATGGTTATCTGGATGGTATGGGATATGCTCAATCTAAATTGGTAACTGGATGTTATGGGTTAATTAAGTGATTGCTATAGTACAGGTGATTACATAGATGGATAGGTTATAATAAAGATGATGCAAAATACTTAAAATGGTTTCTTCATGATAGCTTATGCTTTTCGCAAACAAGTCAGCTAGTCCACTAAAGAAAGCCTTGCATAATCCTTGGGGTCGCTTTATTTTGGTTTAAGACAGGTAAGTCTAGCTGAGTACCTTCTCATACTCAGGGCGTTGTAACCATTGTTGTTGCAGATGGTCAAATGTACTACGGCTATTGCATTAACTGCCTGTACCCAGCGATGGGTGACAACTAGGACCATGGGCAAATGGTCACTCCGTAATTCTCATCTGATGCTTTTGTTGGAAGTGACTACCTACTAGCACTGTATTGGAACTAAAAAGTGTGTGTGACTTGAAAACTAATTGCTTCCGCTATTTTAGTTTGAACTTGGTTTGTAATAACTTTATATTCTAAACTCTGATTGTACCCAACTGTTATTGTGAACTTTATGTAATATGTGACGGTACTTGCTAAACTTGTATGATCTTGGTTTGTATGTTGATTGGTTTGAAATCCTTCGTGGTTTCACGGACTACCGGGTTATACGGGCTTAAGTTTGTTAAATTATCTGCTTCGGTGGAAGATTTTCTTACTTAATCTCGTATAATTGGTCGGTTCTGTTACAGCTGGCATCAGAGCAAGGTTTAGCAGGTACTGTTCATGCGTGTATTTAAAACAAAAGGGTTTTTGTGTTACCAAACTAATTGCAAACTATAGTATATAGGTGTTTCAACCTCTAATTAAAAACTTAAGAGTGTGCCAGTGGTCATATCCTTTATGCCCAGTTAAGGACTCTAGGTGGCTTATTTAAGTATTAACTTGGGGGTCTCTGCATCATATTTCTATTTCGTCGCTCATACGGCGTGCTATTGTATGAGTGCCATTCACTTGAGTGGTAATGTATGGATTCTTTGCCTCTACGCCTCGGTAAGTGAGAGTTGTGAGAGCATGATCGGATACACTACCGATCTAGGGAAGTGCTTATATGATGCTGGATTATTTACATGCCATACGCGTGTTTGTATGAAGGTATCCGATGTGTGGGGGGAATTCCGTCCTATGGTGACGATGCCGTCGATAGGACGAGGGTTCGGGTAGTTGCTACCGTTGTATGCGTATCTAGGGATGCGTGTAGAACGAGTAGATTACTTTACTGCTTTCATGCATATTTTTCATACTGTCAGGGTTTGGGCTGAAGTGGATCTCTTGCAGGTACATAACAGCGCTATCGTATAGTATGTATTAGCTACATTATCAGAGACCATGGTGTGCCACCGTCTATGCCGCTAGCAATTGTTATTCTCCTAAGTTTGTGAGAACGTACGGAACGTGCATGCATCATGTTGTGACGTATCATTCATGGCATTGTTCCTCCCCTTATAAGCTGATTATCTCATTTTGATAAAAATGACAACTTATACTCGTTCTCACGTGAGTAATAAAATAAATTTGCTACAGATGGCACGCACGAAGCCGACCGCTCGCAAGTCCATCGGAGGCAGAGCTCCTCACCATCAGCTTGCTCCGCGTACCCGCCAACGCCACACGTTTCTTGGAGAGTTTGGGATGCCTACACTCTTGTGGAGAGTGCTCAGCTATGTAGGCTATCCTGATGGAATGGAGCCCCGCTACTTCTAGACAAATGAGCAGTTGGGAGAAGGTCTCTTGGTTACTGTGGAGGCTGTTGTTCGTCCCCGAGGTGACGGTTCTGAGTGGACTGGTTGGCGTTATGAGTCAACTGGCAGGACCACTAAAGAAGCCGCTGATAGGGCAGCCTTTGGGATACTGAGGGATATCATGGATCGTTTTCCTCAGGAGTTGGCAGCCGCTTTAGTTGGAGTCTTTCCGAGGGGCAACCCCTCCACTGATTCATGGCAGCAAGCGAGAGGAAGATCTATGGAGATTGGTACAGCAGAAGGGCAGAATAGTGATAACCCTACCATGAGCGCTATGTTCGCAGTGATGAAGGCTTTCAATGGAGTAGAAGGTAGCCTGAGACGTGTGTCTGGTGCTCTTGGTCATGCCTAAGATGACCGACGTCAGCTTCAGAGGGATCATGACGCCGAGATAGAGAGGCTCTGTGTAGAGATGGCATAGTTGACTCGTTAGAGGGATCAGGCAACCCAGAGGACTGGAGCCTATGAGGGAGACGTGCGTGCACTAAGAGAGCAGGTCAAGCGCCTGACCACCGCCAACATGAACGCTGAGCGCATGTTGATCCATGTGCTCCACTAGAGGAATGAAGCCTGGTCCGCAGAAGATGTTCTGAGAGCTCGACAGGTTGAGCTGGAGCAGCAGCTGGCCAATGCAGAGGAGTACAACGACAACCTACATGAGAAGGTTCATCAGCTGAATAACCAGCTCCACCCTTATGTTCCGCCTAGAGCAGCAGAGATGGATCTAGATGAGGACGAGGATCCCGAGGAGCCTGAGGCACCAGCTGATGACGACGACGTTGATGTAGGCAGTGATGATGTCGACATCTTCGACCTCGACAGCGACCACGAGGAGTAGGCTAGTAGTTGTGGCGCTAGCTACTAGGGTTTCGTTTGCGACGACCTTTTGCATGGTTGACACGTCTGGCATGTACTCATGAGTAGGACTAAAACCTTGATGTAATGTTGGAAAACTTGGATGTGTTTGTGGCGATATCTGAACGTCAAAAGTCCAGTGTATGTATGCTGGCAATTGGGTAGTATTGGACGCGATGTGTGCGCTTCAGTAATCTATTTAGTAATGTTGTGTTAATTGGAATGACTTATTGTGCCCCTATTTTATTGTATGAATTTATTCTCTCCAGTGAATTCAGTACGACATAATTTTTCATTCCCCTGCAATTTCTACAACATCGCCTAATGATTACTGTTGCTGAAATATGTAGATGCCAAACACTCGTCGTACCGTGTATGACGCGACTGAGGCAGGTGGCAGTGCCGCTGGGAATGAGAACCGTGAACCGCCACCACCTCCTCCTCCACCGTACACCGCAGAACAATTCTTCGCACAGTTCCTTGGAAGTCAACACAACATGGAGAGCATGCAGCAGAACATGGAAGCTGCATTGCGCCATATTGCTGACAACACCCGCTGTGGGTTAAACCTAGGTGGGCATGAAGCAAATCAGCATAGCTGTTTCAAGGACTTCATGGACACCAGGCCACCAATTTTCAAAGAAGCCGCAGAGCCCTTGGATGCAGAAGAATGGATAAACACCATGGAAGATAAGTTTCGTGTTCTAAGGATGACAGAAGTGTTGAAAACTGAGTATGCAGCTCATCAGCTGCAAGGCCCTACAGGAATGTGGTGGAAGCACCACCACACCACTTTTCCTCCCAATGCCCACATTACTTGGAGGGAATTCATGGAGGCATTTCATGGAGTTTACATTCCCCCTAGTTTAACTAAAATGAAGTTTGGAGAATTCCTAGCACTGAACCAAGGCACCAAGACTGTGACCCAGTATCTACATGCATTCAATAATCTAAGTCGCTATGCCTCTGACATGGTGAATACCGATGCCAAAAAGATCGCTAGTTTCAAGAGAGGTCTGAATCCCAAGATGATGAAGCACGTGGGTACCAACACAAGAACTGGTTTCAATGACTTTGTTAGTGACTGCTTAAAGCAAGAAAAGAACAACAATGTTTATGCAACATCCAAGACTCGTAAGAGGGCTTTTGAGTCAGGTCCGTCCCAGCCAAGGACCCCGATGACAAATCGTTCTGCGTATCGTCCGCCGGCCCCTGGTGCAAGGTTTAGGCCACCCCAACGGAGGAATCAGAATGCCCAGCAACCCCAAAGGAACCAGAAGCCATTCAAGATGGTGGTACCACAAGCCAAGGCCGGACAAGGCAGTTCATCTAGAGCTACTACTCAAGTAAGAGGATCGTGTTTCAACTACAATCAAACTGGGCACTTTGCGAAGTTTTGCCCATATCCCAAGAGGCAGCAGACTCAGTACCAAGCTCGTGTGCACCACACCACCATTGATGACATCCCGGAAGGAGAGCCCGTGACAGCCGGTATGTTTTCTATCAACAATCATCCTATAGTCGTTTTGTTTGATTCTAGATCATCGCATTCATTCATGAGTCAAGCATTTGCAAGAAAGTATGAGCAAAAGATAGTGGAATTAGAAAATGCTTATCGGATCACTTCAGCTGGGGCTGATCTGTTAACTAATCAGATAATTCGGGGAATAACCCTGGGTATAGCAAACAGGCAGTATAAGCTTAATTTGATAGTTATGCCAGGGCTAGTTCTAGATGTGATTATAGGAATGAACTGGATGACTAAGATGGGAGTAGTAATTGATGTTGGAGGAAGGAGCATTTCTCTCAAGGAACCTGTTGGAGAAGGTACATTTCAAGTAACCTTACCTCGGAGAATAGATCTGGCCAGTACAACTTGTGCAGTCCAAACTACTCTTCTAGCCAAGATTCCAGTAGTGTGCGAGTTTCCGGACGTGTTTCCAGATGAGTTACCAGGTCTTCCACCGGACAGAGATGTTGAGTTTGCCATTGAGTTAATCCCTAGAACACCCCTGATCTCAAGAAGGCCTTATCGGATGCCTCCAAATGAATTAGCCGAGTTGAAGAAACAACTCCAAGATTTGTTGACTAAGGGTTTGATTCGCCCAAGTTCATCGGAACGGGGATGTCCCGCACTGTTCGTGAAGAAGAAGAAGGATAACTCCTTACGGATGTGCGTGGACTACCAGCCACTGAATGCAGTGATAATTAAAAACAAGTATCCTCTACCTCGGATTAATATCTTGTTTGATCAATTATCCAAAGCCAAGGTGTTCTCCAAAATAGATTTGAGATCAGGGTACCATCAGATCAAGATTAGACCACAAGATATACCTAAAACCGCGTTCTCCACCCGATATGGTTTGTACGAGTATCTTGTCATGTCCTTTGGTTTAACAAATGCTCCTGCATACTTTATGTATCTGATGAATTCGGTCTTTATGCCAGAGTTGGATAAGTTTGTGATTGTGTTCATTGATGACATTCTAGTGTACTCAGAGAATGAATAGGATCATGAAGAGCATCTAAGAATTGTCTTAACTAGACTCAGAGACCACCAGCTATATGCTAAGTTTAGCAAATGTGAGTTCTGGCTGAAGACGGTTCCTTTTCTCGGTCATGTGCTATCTAAGAATGGAATCTTAGTGGATCCGAGTAAAGTACACGAGGTTATGGACTGGAAGGCACCAAGCACAGTTCATGAGGTTCGGAGTTTTCTTGGATTGGTCGGTTACTATCGTCATTTTATACCGGACTTCTTGAAGATTGCCAAGCCAATGACAAGTTTGCTATAGAAGGACCATAAGTTCGTTTGGATAGAGGAGTGTGAGGCAGCTTTCGGCACCTTGCGGAATTTGCTAACCACTGCTCCTGTTCTGGTGCAACCGGATTTAGAGAAGCCGTTTGATGTGTTTTGCGATGCCTCAAAGAATGGTTTAGGATGTGTTCTGATGCAAGATGGAAGGGTCATTGCTTATGCCTCACGACAGTTGAGGAAGCATGAGGTTAACTATCCTACGCACGATTTAGAGCTTGCTGCTGTTGTGCATGCTCTAAAGATTTGGAGACACTACTTGCTTGGGAATGTGTGCAATATCTTTACAGATCATAAGAGTCTTAAGTACATATTTACTCAGGCTGAGTTGAATATGCGACAGAGAAGATGGTTAGAACTAATAAAGGATTATAATCTGAATGTGCACTATCATCCGAGAAAGGCAAATGTAGTGGCGGATGCCTTAAGTAGGAAGTCACATTCTCTTGTTGTGCAACCGTTGGTTGAAGATGGGTTCAATTTGTTGCATCCTGTGGTGTTGCATAATATCCAGGTTAGCTGTACCTTGGAAAGCAAGATCATTGAGGGTTAGAAAACAGATAAGGGAATATTCCATATCAAGGAGAAAATAAAGAAGGAACCGTCCAAGCACTTTAGAGTGGATGAACAAGGAGTGTTATGGTTTAATGACCGTCTGGTTATACCTAAGGATCGAGAGCTCAAGAACAAATTGATGGATGAAGCTCATCACTCTAAGCTGTCTATCCATCCTGGAAGTAACAAAATGTACCAAGAATTGAGACCTCGTTATTGGTGGACAAAGATGAAGAAGGAGATTGCAGCGTATGTTGCTCGTTGCGACATATGTTGTAGAGTGAAAGCTCTTCACATGAGACCCGCAGGAATGTTGCAACCTTTGTCAGTGCCCGATTGGAAATGGGATGATATAAGTATGGATTTTATCACCGGTTTTCCCACCACACAAAAGGGGAATGATTCGATTTGGGTAATTGTAGATCGCCTTACCAAATCAGCTCACTTTTTACCAGTCAAAACAACATTTCAACCACCTCAATATGCTGAGAAGTACATTGCAGAAATTGTCCGATTACATGGTATACCAAAGACTATCGTGTCTGACCGTGGGTCACAATTTACTGCTCATTTTTTGGAGCATCTTCATAAAGGTTTGGGTACTAGCTTGATTCGGAGTACAGCTTACCACCCGCAGACAGATGGGTAGACAGAGCGAGTTAATGCTATTCTTGAAGATATGCTTAGAGCCTGTGTGTTATCGTCTAAAGGTTCATGGGAATCATGGTTACCATTGGCAGAGTTCGCTTACAACAATAGCTACCAAGAGAGTATCAAGATGGCTCCATTTAAAGCATTGTATGGCAGGAAGTGTAGGACACCATTGAATTGGGTTGAGCCTAGAGAAAGAAGGTTTTACGGAATTGATTTTGTTGACGAGGCTGAGAAAAAGGTCCGTATTATCCAACAAAACATGAAAGCGGCACAGTCACGCCAAAAGAGCTATGCCGATAAGAGAAGGAGACCGCTAGAATTTCAAGTTGGTGACTACGTTTATCTGAAGGTTACTCCAATGAAGAAAGTACAACGGTTTGGAGTTAAAAGAAAACTTGCTCCTAGATTTGTAGGACCGTACAAGATCATAGAGAAGAAGGGTCCCGTGGCTTATAAGTTAGAGTTACCGAAAGTGATGGGTTCGATCTTCCTAGTCTTCCATGTATCACAGTTGAAGAAGTGCTTGCGTGTTCCGGAAGAGAGAATAGAACCTCAGAGCATTCCACTCAAATCAGATTTGGAATACCATGAGCAACCGGTTCGAGTTTTGGATACTAAGGACCGAGTCACTCGGAACAAAGTGGTGAGAACATATAAGATACAGTGGAGTCATCACGATGATGGTGATGCGATGTGGGAAATAGGAGAGTATCTTCAAAACGCTTATAAGGATTTTTATAACAAATGGTTCGTAACTCAAAATCTCGGGACGAGATTCTTATAAGTGGGGAGGGCTGTAACACCTTAGTGTTAAGCATGCATTAACATTTTGCAAAGCATGAGCATAATCATTATTATGCATTCATACGCATGACATGAAATATAGAATGGAAACATACTAATGAAATGTGTGAAACATGACTATGAAACAAGTGTAACATTTCATTTGTTTTCGTTGTTTCAGTACCTACTGAGCTTGATTCTTGAGTGCTCAATGTGTGATGTGGCTAATAATTCTCTTAGACAACTTAGTGACACCTAGAATGTCATTTGGAACATTGTTCATATTGATCATGTTGCCTAATTATGATTTCAAATAGTGGTTTGACTTGTTTTGACTCCTGAACTCTTTTGTTTGACTGTTTAAAAAGTGTAGCGTAGAGTGTTTGTATGTTTGAGCAACCTAAAACAAAGTTGTAGCAAATTATAAAAGGAACAAATTTTGTTTAGAGGTCAAGTCATAAAAACATGCACAACATGCTCTAAAAGGTCCCACAAGTCAAAATTTGGGTTGGGTTCAACACTTAGAAATTTTCTAAGTACGAAAACCGAGTTTTCAGTTTCATGAACTCGACTTTGGCATGATTTTACTCTGTCCTTTGCGAATTAGACTTTGATCTCTAAATGAGTTTTGTAGTTGGTATGTAGGTGTACAACTTTCATTTAGTTTGATTTCGCTATTGATCATTGGTTTAGGAGTTGGAACGCTGTCAAGTATCGCTGTCAGGCTCCATCAGTTTCACTGAATCGGCAGCTATAGTGCCGACCGTTTCAGAACATCACCGCCGCGTGGAGGGACACTCGTCGCCGATCGCCTGACGCGCGGGCCACACACCTGGTTTGGCCTGACCGCGCCGCGCGTTGGCCAGCTTGAAGTGGAGCACGCCCTGCTGCCCCTCTGCT
This sequence comes from Miscanthus floridulus, assembly GCF_019320115.1. Taxonomy (NCBI): domain Eukaryota; kingdom Viridiplantae; phylum Streptophyta; class Magnoliopsida; order Poales; family Poaceae; genus Miscanthus; species Miscanthus floridulus. The sequence goes on from NC_089586.1 coordinate 86,973,483, forward strand.
CACCCACACACGCTCTGCTTTCTCCTTCACCTCCTCCGCTCACCGCAGCAGCAGCGCGCCGGCTCCTCCATTGACGCCGAGCAAGCGCCGTCGCCCAGCTCACTCGCCACTGCGAAAATGCTGCCTCCAGTTAGCCCACAGCTCCACCGTCACCTCACCTAGCTCGTCCATCTCGCCGTTGAACTGGAGAACCCAAGGTAGTGGCCACATTTGAGTTTCTGCCACCGCCGCACCTCGCCGGAGTTGGAGCTCACCGTGGCTAGCATAGCATAGCTCCTCTCTTCCTTCCCTAGCACCCGCCTTGTCTTCTACGTCGCACACTGATGCTCGGGTGAAGATGTCACCATCCCCGCCAGCCCAGTCAGGCTGGAACGCGACCGCGCCGCCGTGCGCCATGGCCGAGCCGTCGAGCTCCATGGCCGGGGTGCTTAGGGGTCAGTAGGGAGTGAGGTTAGGGTACCAATCGACGCGGTTCATCACGTAGATCACGTTGGTTCCGTCATCGTCGCCGGGGAAGTCATCGCCGGTGAGCTATGCTATTTTCCACGCCATCGTGAGCCATCCCCTGTTTTTCTCGTCGCTGACGCGTGGGCCCAGCTGACGTGTGGGTCCCGCTTGCCAGTGACCGTTGAGCAATAGGATAGTGCAAATATTCCAGTTTTGATGCTGTTTTGTGAATTTCGTAACTCCTAATGTGTAGATCCAAATGGAGTGATTCTAATTTTTGTAGAATCATAGAGAAGTCTAGTATTTAAGAAAAATATGATATGAGCACATGATGTACGAATTTTGGATGAATTAAATAGGAACTTGAAATGTGTTTTTAGATGCATGCAAACTTGTTTGAATTATATCTTGAGTTTCTGAGGTCCAAAAATTATGAAATTTTGTGGGCAAGCTAGTCTGGCTTAGTAGAAGCTCTGGTAAAAATTTGAGAGTCATTGCATGTGTGGTTTTTGAGTTATAGATTTTCCTTTCATCATTGATTGATACTTGTGTGAATTTTTATAAATTATCTAGGAATCCTATGACCATGAAATTTTGTGGGGAGTATCCCAGTACCTTAAGGATGTTAGGAAAAATATGAAATCTGTTGCTTGGCACTTTTAACTAAGGTTTTCTATTTATGCCTTTTTAAGCACTTATGCCTTGTCATTTTTGTGTAGGCTATTTTACTTATCTAAATGCCATGAAAATTTTATGGTAGTCTACTTAGAGTAGTACTAGGATACTATAATTTTCTCAGATTTTTATAATCACCAGAAATATATGTTGCTGTGGTAGCCATGGTTTAAAATGAAATAAAATAATCTTCTTTAATGCGAGTTTAGTTAATAATGTTCGCTTTGGTGTATCTTTGAAACATCCTAATTTTCTGTGGTGATTTGGCATGTTAGTACAGTGGTTGTCGTAGTAGATAGTAGTACATGTTCTTGGATGATGTTGACTACCTTGTAGAAGAGCTTTGCTACGACTATGTCCAATAAAGTTAAACCTGTTCATCTACATTTCATGCATCATGATCATTACGTGTCATCTCTCCGATGCACCTTTGCATTAGCACTTATACATCTGCATCATACAGGATCGCAGGAGGAGTTGCTAGTAGCAGTTCAGGAAGAACAGACCGGGACAGATCCACAAGAAGTCTAGACACAAGAGGTGCCAGAGGAAGAGGAGTCGGGAGAGGACTTGCCCGAGTGCGTGGATCATCAGCCTAGTTCGTTCGAACGAGGCAAGCCCCAGAGCATTATAAGTCTCCTACTTTATAAAAGCAATTCTTTCTATATAATATGCGTTTATATATATTGTTGCATTAAGTTGTAGGAGTTGATTGAAGCCGTTGATGCATTTATTACTATCCTTGCCTACATTAGTACCTTTTTACCCTGTTAGGTCAGGATCAGATATCTGCTTAGCCTTGCTTAGACCGGTAGAGATCGGTGATATCCGGTCACCTACATTATAGGTGGTTACTGGAAGAATTTAGCTATGGAAAGAATGATATCCTGGAATTAACCATGTGTGATGCATAAATGGAGACCGGACGGAAAAAGTTGGAGGCAATCAGACAGGGTTCTGGGGTGCTGTTAGTTTCCGTCTGTGTCAATTAAGCACCGATCGTTGCTCGTCCCTCTTGTCATGTTGAACGCATGCCTCACATTTAGCTAGCCGAATAAAGTACCTTTCGACCGCGAAGCTAGTGGCACTATTTGGGCTGGGATCTACATGAGTGCGCGTATTGGTGCTGATGGGGGTATGACAAGGGCGCGAAGAGTGAGCCCAAGGTCAGGTGCAACCTGATTCCTAGCAGTCAGGCAGTCCCTGGGTACTGCGGCTCCAGATTATCCCGCGGCTACCTGAAAAGTGTCATTAGTGATCTGTAGCTCACTTGATCGGTGAGTGTGGTTTGTGTGAGGAATAAATCACCAGCTGGTTAGGAATCGATTCGAATCGCCATCGCTCCTGGATAGTGAGCACTTGACTCGAGCTACAGCATCGTAGTAATTATGATAGAACAATGATGGTTATCTGAATGGTACGGGATATGCTCAATCTAAATTGGTAACTGGATGTTATGGGTTAATTAAGTGATTGCTATAGTATAGGTGATTACATAGATGGATAGGTTATAATAAAGATGATGCAAAATACTTAAAATGGTTTCTTCATGATAGCTTATGCTTTTCGCAAATAAGTTAGCTAGTCCACTAAAGAAAGCCTTGCATAATCCTTGGTGTCGCTTTATTTTGGTTTAAGACGGGTAAGTCTAGCTGAGTACCTTCTTGTACTCAGGGCGTTGTTCCCATTATTGTTGCAGATGGTCAAATGTACTACGGCTATTGCATTAACTGCCTGTACCCGGCGATGGGTGACAACTAGGACCACGGGCAAATGGTCACTCCGTAATTCTCATCTGATGCTTTTGTTGGAAGTGACTACCTACTGGCACTGTATTGGAACTAAAAAGTGTGTGTGTGACTTGAAAACTAATTGCTTCCGCTATTTTAGTTTGAACTTGGTTTGTAATAACTTTATATTCTAAACTCTGATTGTACCCAACTGTTATTGTGAACTTTATGTAACATGTGACGGTATTTGCTAAACTTGTACGATCTTGGTTTGTATGTCGATTGGTTTGAAATCCTTCGTGGTTTCACAGACTACCAGGTTATACGGGCTTAAGTTTGTTAAATTATCTGCTTCAGCGGAAGATTTTCTTACTTAATCTCGTATAATTGGTCGGTTCTGTTACAATTCCTAGTGCTAATGCATACAATCAATACTCTCTAGCATGCCAAGTAACCCACGACGTTCGTTGATCTCCATTAAATGTTCAACGCTTTATAGAGTCGAGACAGCACCGGGTTAGAGTTGAAATCATGGGAGGAGGTCACTCGGCCTATGGAGGGCGCATCAGGAAGGGCTAACGCGGACGCCCGGTGAGGAGGTAGCCAGCACTGGAGACCTGGCTGGCGCGGTGGATGGAGAATACACGTCAGGGAGCACGGGAAGGTGTCTGAACAAAGGAAGGTCCCAACGGACACCGAAGCTAAGGTTCGAGGATCAGCTGGAGCGGCCATTAGCAATGGCGGCGCGGACGAGAGAGCAAGGGGTAGGCAGGAGAGGAATTCGTATCTGGGCAGGCTTCTAACAGTAGGAAAACAGATTTAAGAGCCCTTTAAATTCTTTTAGAAATGAGGGTTTGAAGGAGGAATTTGAGGGCCTCCACAGATTTAGAGGCCCATCAAATCCTTTCAGGAATGAGGGTTGAGGGAGGGATTTGAGGGCCTAAATTTTTTTGTGGGATGGAATAAGAGCCCTGCTGCTGTATGTTTTTCTAAAAATAAGATAGGAGCTAGTTTTAGGAGTCTAGTTCGAGATGCTCTTGGGTGTGCTTGGTTGAGTTGTGGCTTCTGAAAAAAGTTATTGTGAGCTATAGGCTATGGAAAAACTATTGTGGGTTGTGGGCTATGAAAAAACCATAATTTGTTTGGTTCAAACAAGTACAAAACCTACCTTCTATCTTTATCTCCCTTGAAACAACTCTCTATTTTCACCATTTCAAAAGCAGAAATCCAAAAGCCAAAAGCACGGTCACAGATCCTTTCAAAATTTACTAAAAAAAATAACTACTTCTAAAAAAGCAGCTTCTGATTCCTACATCTTTGGTTGGCATTTAGCTTTTTAAAAGCAGAAGCAGCCTTCAAAAGTCCAACCAAAGGACCTGTTTGGCCGGGCTCCAACTCCTTCAAAGACGGCTCCCGCTCAAGCTCCTCTGAATAAGTAGCTTCTTTGAAGAAGTTGAAGCATTGCTAAAATTTTTTTTTGACAAAAGAGCTCCTATTTTTCTAGAATAGATGAAATATGGTGAATACCTACAATACCCCTATCTGTTAGACCTAATTATTTGACTTCTATTAGTAATTTGAGTTCATTAGAGAGATAACCATAATCGGATAGTCCTTATTGTTTTTAGGGAAAAAAATATTGTAATATATTGCCTTCGTTTGCACCACATCTATCCGATTACCATCCCCTTCGTCCCTTCCTTTTTCCATGCCGAGCGCCGGGGGTAGAGCGGCGCAGGAGCGGAGTGGCCGTGGGCAGGGCCAAGTGGCGAGCGGTAGCGCAGCAGATGCGGCGTGGAGCGCGTGGTCTGTTGCTGGGCAGCGCTCCCGTGCCGGCCAGGTTCAGGCCACCGGGCAGCTTGCCCGCGCCGACATGGTTCCTCGCAGTTGCGCCTGCTCCTGCGCTCCGCCTCGCCGTTGTGGCGTTCGACGACCACGCCCTCGCCACTCCGCCTCAGGTCCGTACTGGAGCTGTCCCGCCCTGATGGAGCTACTCCGCCTTAGCTCCGCCCCCACGGCGACGCTTCAGCCTGCCGACGCCTCCGCCTCCCTCGCCGCCCGCACTTCGGCCAAGGGACATTTTCTCCTGGACCACCAGTACAAATGATTGAGCCAGGTGAAGCTAGTTTTTTTTTTTTTTTTTTTTTGAGCTTCTCCTCCTCCTGCCTGCTGCTCTAGAGAGCGTCAAGTCTGGGGCTTAACCCTCTCGCCCTCTCCCCAAGGCCAACGGTCCAAAACTTCGAAGCGGGATCACGATCCACCAAACGCGGCGTACACCGGCCGTGTCGACCTCCGCGGCTCTACCATTTCAGACCCGCCATTTCAACCGCACGCGCTTGGTCCATACACCGGATCCATCCTGTCCGTCCATCGATCGCGCTTCACCACACGAACGTCCAGATGTGACTCGGGGTCCAGTAAGGGTACCGTACACGGTGCACCGGCTATCTCTGCCTCGCCATTTCAAATAGGTTTAAACGGACATCCCGCTCAGTAGAGAGAGGCGGAGAGGCCAGCAGCCATCTCCATCCAGGCTCAAACCCTAGGGAACCTACCCAGAAATCCCACCCCAATCAGGGCTGTATCGTATCAAGTAGCCGTCGCGGGGACCGGATCGCCGCGGCTCAGAGTGAGCGGAGCAAATCGTGAGGAATCCTTGCTGTTCTCCGTCGGCTGTTCTTGCATCTTTTCGAGCGGTTCGGTGATGTGGTTCTTCTTTGTTGGTTCTGTTATCGCAGATCTGCGGAAGGGTAAGGATTCGGAGGCGGGGTCAGGAGCTGAGGGAACCTGTTCGAGGTGAGAATCGAAGGATTTCACAGGGGATGTTGTTGGTTCTTGCGGGGGATTTTGTTGGTTCCGCCTCTCTGTTCTGACGTGTTTGACGGGTTATTTTGGTTCGAATACCTGCGAAGGATGGCGGATTGAGGTGGGAATATGAGTAGAGCGACTTGCATGGTTTTCTTGAAGCTCTTGTCTGAACTGTTGCTCTCGTTTGCCTTGCGTTTTTCTTGCAGGTGTCCTAGAGTCGTAGGGATCGCGCTGACATTGGGAGAAATCGCGGAGAGGCGGAAGCCGGGCAGTAGGTGCGTAGGTTTTGGTGAATAGGTTGCTCACATCACGTGCTCTCTGAATTCTTTGCCAATTTGGCAGTTTCATCCGAAAATTTATTTCATGCATCCAGGGGAAGAGCAACAGCGCTCAGGGCACCAAGAATTCCTTGCGTAGAACCAGGAGAAGAGCAGTAGAAATCGGGGCAGAACGAGAGCAGAACTGTGAGAAAAATTATGATTTCTTGGTCCATTTACTGATCTGCTGATTCATTGTCTGGTTGGTTCTTGAATCACTGTCTCACCGATATGCGCTACACAAACTTCTCGCAGGACTACAAAATGCCTCAACTGAGGACTGCCAGCAGGCCGGCGCTTGCCAGCAACTCTGCTGGTGGTTTTTTTATCAGGAGGAGGGTGGTATCACCAGGAGCTTTGGTGGCGAAGGGCGCCGTCAAGCCGCTGGCTCAACGGGTCCGAACACATTTCAGCAGCAAGGAGAATGTACCACCCGCGGGTGCAGCGAGGGCTAAACCAAAGAGGAGGAGCCCCCTACCTGACTGGTACCCAAGGACCCCACTCCGTGACATCACATCAATCGTAAAGGTGGTGACCTATTTCCCTAGACTATATTGGGATGTTGTATAAATTCCTTAAATATTGTGTCTGTCTGTGCTAATGTTATGCCATAACTTCACAATGCTAGAACTAATATTGTGTCACCATGACTTGACTGAGAATGACAGTAGCATGAAATTGCAGGTTAAACAAGCCTTTTTATGCTTAGTTCAGTGATAAGTGATTAACATAGAAGTCAGTGTAATTCAAATGGATTAGCAATGATTGTCTTAGGCCAATCAGCACCCTTTTGTTCTGTCTGCTTGGATCTTGCAATTCTCAGTTTATGTAGCCAGCAATATAAATGTGCTTAAAACCAGAGAAAGGTCTAATGCTCCCTCGAGACTCAAACCAATACTTTTATCTCATATATGTCACCATATGTAGTATATTACTATATCAGTTAAGTATACTTGAAGACCAACGTACATTTCTATCGAATGCTTGGATAGGGGATCTTATTTGCAGCAGCCTACCAAACCCATGTTGCCTCTCTTCCTCGCTTCTGAGATGCCCATTCATTTAACATGTAATAAATTCAACATTCATGAATCTATTCAGGATATTTGCAACTTCAGTTCTGCTTTATCTGTAGAGTGTGCATATTGTTCTTCAGTACATTCAAGATATTTGTTAGTACATTATATTTTGGTATCCTGAAGTTTTACTGGTTCAGCCATTTTCAATGCTAAAACTATGGAAGTATCTTTATGCTTTCGCTTATACACAATGTAAAGCATCTTTGCATACTGTGCAATGTACTTTTCTTGATTTGAATCATTGAAGGCTAATCCAGTACGTATCCACTGGATTGGAATTTTTCCCTGTGGATAAGTAATTATACTGTTGCCATATAAAGAATTAGTATAAACACGCCACGGAGTCATTGTTGCTTACCACATTGACAGTTAATGTAGATTTTGTAGCAAAATTTGCTTCAAGCTCAGCAGAGTTTGTTTGTTTCTCTGTAGACAGTTACTTGCCTCATATGAACACATTTCACTTAGTATAGACAGTCCATGCTTTTGTTTGTTGACGCACTCGAAAATTGCTTGTCCACTGTTAACTATAGGTAGGAAAAAATGTACACATACCAAATCTTGATGCATTATGTATCCCCTGAGATATGCTGCTGTACTAATTGCAATTTACAGGCTCTTGAGAAAAGAAATCGCCTAGAGGAGGATGCGGCTCGGCAACATATCCAATGGAATGAAGACTCTCCACAGCCTGTGGATCCAACAACTCCAGTACATGCAGAGCATAGTGATCCTGATTCTCAAAGCACACAAACTCAAGAAACACTGGGTGTTGTTGCCTCTGGTCCTGGCTCAACTTCAGCTGTTGCGAACAGAGTGACTTCTGTGGCTGAGGATAGGCAAGGGGCATCTTGCTCTCCATCGGACTGCTCCTTGCAGATGGCTCCATCCAAGCCAAATGATCCATCTCCTGCTGATCTGGAGAGGAAACTGTCAAGTTCAATAGAGCAGATTGAAAAGATGGTGAGGCGTCATATGAAGGAAACTCCAAAGGCTGCTCAGCCTTCCAAGGTAGTTGCCCAAAGGCGCGTACTGATGTCCATGCGATGAGCTGAAGCCTTCTCTGGGCACCAATGGTTCTCATGTCTGCTGCTTTCTTAGCCGCCAGTCAAGGTTTGTCTAGGGATGGGGGTTCCTGGTTCTCTGCTTGAGGACCCTGTGGTAGGAGGGATTTCTAGCTCTCTGCTTGAGGGCATGGTTATCTGTTGATACAACTTGTCATGGCACGCTTACTGCACTACAACTTCAGTTGGCTTCACCAGAAATGAACCAGTACTGTTCACATCTTTTTGTTTGTGAAGTATAAGAGTATAAGACTTCACTGCGTAGTAGTAAGGTGTATTGGATATTTGTGGCTTTAGTTCACTGAATAGATAGATAGAACAGTTACGAGTTGTAACAGCTTGAATTCTTCAGTTGATATAATACTTCAATTGATACAGTTAACCTTGCTTATTGTTCCAGATTTACTTGGCTGTGGTTGTGCTCACCAAATTCTAGATTCTGAGTTATTGGTTTCCAAAAAATGACATGAATGCCTTTCATTTCGTGATTATTGAGTTACAGTGTATAGTGTTTTTTTTGTCTCCTTTTAATGGATCCAGAATTCCAGACTCGTTCAGGTTTACAGCCAGTTTTCTGGTGTTCTCTTGACTATAAGTGTGCTTGTCTTTCATTTTCTCTATGCACAATGTCTTGATTAGGCTCCATGGAGTTTTCCACTTCATCATCAGTTACATTTCAAGACCACTTCGGAGATGTGATGGATGATTACGTTCACTTGGGTAGCAAGATGCAAGAGGTGGTTCATAATATTTACTTGAAAAAAAGAGAGCAGAAATACCACCTTTGCACCTGATAACATTTTGACTATTGTCTTCTGGTGAGAATTCATGAACCAAATGGACCAAATTGCCCTTTTTTCTATTTCAAGAGATAACATAGGCAGATAGTACATAAATACAGCACAAAAAGATAAACAGACAAATATGAATTCCATTTTAAGCAAGATTAATTATACCAGATTTCGCAGTACATAATAGATCACTACGGCAAACATAGTTTGCAGGTTAGTTATCTAGTATAACCAAGTTTGTCTTTCAGACATCTCAAAAGTATAATAAGTTGCATGGATCACAAAATATTCACTAGGTCTCTATTTTTTGGTACTAAGGGGGTGTTTGGTTCTTTAGTCGCTCCTAAAATTTATGTCACATCGAATATTTAGATACTAATAAAGAGCATTAAATATAGATTAATTACAAAACCAATTATATAGATAGAGGCTAATTTGCGAGACGAATTTTTTAAGCCTAATTAATATGTCATTAGCATATGGTTACTGTAGCACCCACGTTGTCAAATCATAGACTAATTAGGCTTAAAAGATTCGTCTCGTAAATTAGTCATAAGTTATGTAATTAGTTTCGTAATTAGTCTATATTTAATACTCTATACATGTGTCCAAACATTCAATGTGACAGGAATTCTAGGCGCTCCTGTAGAAACCAAACACCCCCCTGAGCCATCATTTTGTTCTGGCTGATGATGCATGTACTTCCAGGAGAAATATTACCAACACGCTTGGTCCTTGGTCTGGCTGCTCTGTTCTTTGGTTTGGAAGTGCCTTCCTGCATGCACAGAATGTCAGTTACATTGAGAACTGAGCGGTGGCTCAGATGGCTAGGATCGCTGGTGTGCGTCCTCATCGGGAACAGTTCGCTGGTGTGCGTCCTCACCGGGAACAGTAGTTTCCTAAATAATTTGGGTTGCCTTTCGCGTAGATGTGCCACAATGGTTAAGTGACGTGTCCATCACACTTGGAGTCTGGTGATCTTCGAGTATCTCTCAGCTGTGTTTGGTGTCTAGGTATAGTTGTAGGTTTATTTGTATACTATGTATGTAAGTTGTGCGTGTGTGTGGTGATATATGTCTGTATCCGAACAGATTCTACAGCTGTACTTAAGATGAGAGACAAAAAAAAAAAAAGGCAGTTACATTAAATTAACAATCTCGGTGCATTTGATTTCGAGGGCAAGTTGGTCTTTTGTTTTGAGGGGAACGAAGAGGCGTGCAGTTTCACAAATTGTTATCGTGGGTGCAGTGCTATTCTATAGTATTTTTCTCTCCCAACAAATCAGCCGTATAAATCAGCACAAACGACTTACAGACTAGCCAGAGCCGTAACGCTATTTTGGGGTGCTATTTGTTATAGAACAGTGATCCCTGACAGTGGCAATCACAACAGCCACAGTGGACAGTGCTGGCGGGTGACGCCGGTCCTCGGATGGACAGAACGCGGTAACAGCGGAAGGATTGGCTCCACCTAAGCCGGCGCTATGAATCAAATGGGGCATCTTTCTTCACCTCTCCCAACAATCATGTACTACCTCCATAAAAAATATGATTTATTTAAAAAATGCAATTTTAGATACATTCTCAGTTAAAATGACTAAAGTTTAATTAAATATATAAATAAAAATATTAATATTTATAGTGTCAAATAAATACTCTATCCATCCTATATATTACAATGCATTCTAAAAATTTTAGAACAACTTAAGTGAATCCTCAAATGACGCATGTGTCCATAGATTGATACCAATTAAGGTGTTTCTCCTCAATTATGGTTTCGTTTACGTCGGGCTCATTAAGGACATGTACAACAATGTTGTGACTAGTGTTCGAACAAGTGATGGAGATACCGATGACTTCCTGATTAGGATAGGACTACATCAAGGATCAGCTTTGAGCCCTTATCTGTTTGTCTTAGTGATGGATGAGGTCACAAAAGACATACAAGGGGACATCCCTTGGTGTATGCTTTTCGCGGACGATGTAGTGCTAGTTGATGAAAGTCGGACATGAGTGAATCAGAAACTGGAGTTATAGCGGGAGACTTTGGAGTCCAAAGGTTTTAGACTCGGTAGAACTAAAACTGAGTATATGAGATGTGACTTCGGCACTACTACTCGGAAGGAGGAAGATATTAGTTTGAAAGGTCAAGTAGTGCCCAGGAAGGATACCTTTCGATATTTAGGATCAATGCTACAGAGAGACATGGATATTGATGAAGATGTTAGCCATAGAATCAAAGCAGGGTGGATGAAGTGGCGCCAAGCATCTGGTGTCGTATGTGACAAAAGGGTACCACAGAAGCTAAAATGCAAGTTTTATTGGACGACGATTAGACCTGCTATATTGTATGGTGCAGAATGTTGACCTACGAAAAGACGACATGTTCAACAAATAAGTGTCGCGAAAATGCGTATGTTGCGTTGGATTTGCGGTCATACAAGAAGGGATCGAGTTCGGAACGATGATATACGTGATAGATTAGGGGTAGCACCAATTAAAGAAAAGCTTGTCCAACACCGGTTGAGATGGCTTGGTGTAAGGTCCTAATATGCCCAGAGGGGGGGTGAATAGCCTATTTAAAAATCTACAAATCAATTAGAGCAATTTGATTAGTATGACAAATAGCTTAATGCAAACTTGCTCTAGCTCTACAAGGATTGCAAGCCACCTATCTAACAATTCTAGTTGCAATGATTACTTAGGCACACAAACTTACTATGTAATTACTCACTAAGAGCTCTCAACCTTGCTACTCTAAAGAGCTCAACTAGATGAATGTAAATAATAAAGCAAACTCTCAATTCTAATTACACTAAAGAGCTTGTATCAACTAGTTTGCAAGAATATAAATAAGTGAGTATGGTGATTATACCGACGTGTAGGGGATAAACCAATCATAAGATGAATATATAGCCAATCACCGGGAGAATGCCAAAGACAAGAGACAATCGATTTTCTCCCGAGGTTCACGTGCTTGCCAACACGCTACGTCCTCGTTGTGTCGACCAACACTTGGTGGTTCGGCGGCTAAGAGGTGTTTCACAAACCTCGTCCACATGATAGGACACCGTAAGAACCGACCCACAAGTGAGGTAACTCAATGACACGAGCAATTTACTAGAGTTACCTTTCGACGCTCCACCGGAGAAGGTACAACTCCCCTTACAATCACCGGAGATGGCCACGAACAATCACCGACTCGTGCCAATCCTCCACCGTTGCTCCAACCATCTAGGTGGTGGCAACCACCAAAAGAAACAAGCGAAATCCGCAGCGCAACACGAATACCAAATGCCTCTAGATGCAATCACTCAAGCAATGCACTTGAATTCTCTCCCAATCTCACAATGATGATGGATCAATGATGGAGATGAGTGGGAGTGCTTTGGCTAAGCTCACAAGGTTGCTATGTCAATGAAAATGTGCAAGAGTTGGAGCTTGAGCCGGCCATGGGGCTTTAAATAGAAGCCCCAACAATCAGAGTCGTTGTACCCCTCCACTGGGCACAACGCGGGCTGACCGGATGCTCCGGTCAGACTGACCGGACGCTGGCCCTCAGCGTCCGATCGCTCGATGGACGCCACGCGTCACTAGCTTCAAACACTGTTCATCAGATTTCAATGGCTACGAAGCTGACCGGACGCTCCGGCAAAACTGACCGGACGCAGAAGCCTCAGCGTCCGGTCGTTTCCAGTAAGCTCCCCGAGGCGTATTTCTTCGGCCGGACGCATCCGGTCCACCTTGACCGGACACAGTCCAGGGTCCGGTGGTTAACCCTAGGCACTGTGCCACCAGGTCAGCGCGACCGGACGCAAGCAGTTAGCGTCCGGTGCAATTAGATCCAGCGTCCGGTCACATGATCGACGCTGGCATCACCTCTGTCTTCTTCACCCTTGCTCAAATGTACTAACCACCAAGTGTATCACCTTGTGCACATGTGTTAGCAAATTTTTACAAACATTTTCAATGGTGTTAGTGATTCACTAGATCCTAAATGCATATGCAAAGAATTAGGGCATCTAGTGGCACTTTGATAATCGCATTTCGATACGAGTTTCACTCCTCTTAATAGTACGGCTATCTATCCTAAATATGATCACACTCACTAAGTGTCTTGATCACTAAAACAAAATGGCTCCTACATTTTATACCTTTGCCTTGAGCCTTTTGTTTTTCTCTTTCTTCTTTTCCAAGTTTAAGCATTTGACCATCACCATGCCATCACCATTGTCATGATCTTCACCATTGCTTCATCACTTGGAGTAGTGCTACCTATCTCATAATCATCTTGATAAACTAGGTTAGCACTTAGGGTTTCATCAATTAACCAAAACCAAACTAGAGCTTTCAATCTCCCCCTTTTTGGTAATTGATGACAACCCTTATATAAAGATATGAATTAAAGTTCATTTGAATCCATGTTGCTTGCCCAAGCATATTTACCATGTGTAAAGGATATGGACAAGTTTCATAAACTCCAAATGGTAGCAATTGCTCCCCCTACATATGTTCTAAGAGTTTGGATTGTAGCTTTGCACATATGATTAGATAGGAAATATAGGAGTCAATTTCTACCAAATGATGCTAAGGTATAAGAGATGGACCTTTGAAGCGTGATACCAATCGGAGTGCACCAATATACCATCCTTAGCACCATTAGTAACTAGACATATACAAGAACTAGAATACCCCGTGAGATCAACATTACATGCAAGGGTCTAGTTTTCATAGAATGAACATAAGTCTAGTTACTTAGCCTATGCATGCTAGTTTTTCATTTCAACATTCAAACCTACAACTAGCATACACCACACAAGCATGGATATATGAAATTAAAACTTATGTCATGCAAACAAACATATGTAATGCTCATTCAAATGCACCATACAAGTTTGTGAGCTTTCTCCCCCTATTTGTATGCTCAAAATTTTAATTGATCCCATTCTTTTGTCATATATTAACTGATCCCCTTCTTTTGTCATATATTAACTGATCCCCTTCTTTTGTCATATATTAACTCTCCCTCTTTTCACTATCTTTGTACACTATTTCTCCCCCTTTGTCATCAATGACCACAAAGGCTTAAAGTATAGATAGGGATGACCTCAAATTATAGATATGTTGGGGTGAAGCCATGTGAAATGAGGATTATTTTCCTAATTTGGTTCAATCTAGATTACTTGCAAAAGATATTTAACTCGGTTTGATCTAAGGACAAGCTTCTTCACACCTCCAAATAAGGGTTATCTTATACCATATTGAGTTAAACACTTATAGCTCATTTTCTAAATCAAACACTAGGTTTACAAGCCCACAAACATGTCATATACTACCACTAGATTATTTCAAACATACAAGCAATAGTGGTATCATACAAGCATCAAATTCATTTGATTTTCATGAATGAGCCTATTCAAATGTGAAATATGTCTAGATGCACTAATCATGTCCTTAGCAATGGATGGATGACATGTCAATCAACTTTACATTGCTTGACTCGAAGGAGAGGCATGTCATATAATGGGGGTGCATCAACACATATTGGAGAAGTCAAGTATGTTCAATTCATTGTTTAGCTTGCAAACCCTCTTCTCATCAAGTGGCTTGGTGAATATGTCGGCAAGTTGATCTTCGGTGCCCACACTCTCTACGCAAATGTCCCCTTTTTGTTGATGATCTCTTATGAAATGATGATGGACATCTATATGCTTTGTTTTTTAGTGTTGAACCGGGTTGTTGGTGAGCTTTATGGCACTTTTATTGTCACATAGCAATGGCACTTGCTTGAACTTGATTCCAAAGTCACTCAAAGTAGCCTTTATCCAAAGTAATTGAGCACAACTATCGGTCGAAATGTACTCCGCTTCGGCGGTTGAAAGTGCTACACTATTTTGCTTCTTTGATGACCAAGATACAAGCGATCTTCCTAATAGTTGACATGTGCCCGATGTGCTCTTTCTCTCAACTTTGCATCCCGTATAATCGGAATCCGAATATCCAATCAACTTAAATCTTGCTCCTTTGGGATACCATAATCCAACATGTTGTGTATGCTTTAAGTACCTCAATATTCTTTTTGTTGCCTTCAAATGACTTTCTCTTGGTGAGGCTTAAAATCTAGCACACATGCATACACTAAACATCACATCCGGTCTTGATGCGGTCATATAGAGTAGGCTTCCAATCATAGACCGATACATCTTTTGATCCACCATGTTGCCACTAGCATCACTATCCAAGCTTCCACTTGTCCCCATTGGTGTACTAATAGCTTTACTCTCATCCATTTAAACTTCTTGAGCATGTCCTTGATATACTTGCCTTGACTTACAAATGTGCCATTCTTTATTTACTTGATTTGAAGACCAAGGAAGTAACTAAGCTCTCCAATCATGGACATCTCAAACTCACTTGCCATCATCTTGCCAAACTCCTCACAAAATTCTTTATTTGTTGACCCAAAGATGATATCATCAATATAGATTTGCATTACAAACAAGTCATTCCCAAGCTTCTTGGTGAAGAGAGTGGTGTCAACCTTTCCCATCTTGAATCCCTTAGAGAGTAGGAAATCCTTCAATCTCTCATACCATGCTCTAGGTGCTTGTTTCAATCCATATAAAGCCTTTCTCAACTTGTAGACATGGTTGTGTTTTTTATCATCTTCAAAACTAGGAGGTTGCTCAACATACACAAGCTCATTGATGTACCCATTGAGAAATGCACTTTTCACATCCATTTGATACAACTTGATATTGTGGACACAAGCATAAGCTAGCAAGATTCTAATTGCTTCTAATCTTGCAACCGGGGCATATGTTTCTCCAAAGTCAAGACCTTCAACTTGAGTGTAACCTTGAGCCACTAATCTTGCTTTGTTCCTTATTACTATCCCATCTTGATCTTGCTTGTTCAGAAAGACCCACTTAGTTCTAATCACATTATGATCCTTAGGCCTCTCAACTAAATCCCATACTTGGTTTCTTGTGAAGTTGTTTAGCTCTTTATGTATAGCATTGATCCAATCAACATCCCTTAAAGCTTCATCTATCTTCTTAGGTTCAATGGATGATACAAATAAAAAATGCTCACAAAATGAGGCCAATCTTGATCTTGTTTGCATACCTCTTGAAATATCACCAATGATAGTGTCCAATGGATGATCTCTTGTAACATTGGTTGGTTGAAGCACTTGCACTTGATTGCTAGCATTTGATTGATCACTTGGTTGAGATGATGAACTAGCCATTTATTGATCTTGCACATTGCCATCACTAGTGCTTGCTTGGATTTGACCATGAGAATCACTAGCTTGCACATTTGAGTTAGAGAGCACTTAATTCTTGTCATCTTCAATATCAATCACCTCTCTAGGCCTTAACTCACCAATGTCCATATTCTTCATTGCATTGACCAATTAAGTGCCTCTTACATCATCTATATTCTCATCTTCCTCTTGGGAACCATTTGTTTCATCAAACTTCATATCATGAACCTCCTTAAGAGTACCACTATCCAAATTCCAAACTCTATAAGCCTTGCTAGTAGTGGAGTAGCCAAGCAAGAAACCTTCATCACATTTCTTTTCAAACTTGCTCAATCTAGTGCATTTCTTCAATATATAGCATTTGCAACTAAAAACCCAAAAGTATGCTATGTTGGGCTTTCTTCCATTCAATAGCTCATAAGGTGTCTTTTCCATCATAGGATGACAATAGAGTCGGTTGCTATAGTAGCAAGCCGTGTTGATTGCTTCGGCCCAAAATGAATGACTCACATTGTACTCACTCAACATTGATCTTGCGATGTCAATTAAAGTTCTATTCTTTCTTTCAACTAAGCCATCTAATTGAGGAGTGTACTTGGCCGAGAATTGATGTCTAATTCTAAATTCATCACACAACTCATCAATTCTAGTGTTTTTGAATTCACTACCATTGTCACTTCTAACTTTCTTGATGGTTGTTTCAAACTCATTGTGAATGTCCTTGACAAATGATTTAAATATTACAAACACATCACTCTTGTCACCAAGAAAGAATACCCATGTGTATCTAGTGAAATCATCCACAATCACAAATCCATATTTATTTCCTCCAATGCTAGTGTATGTGGTTGGTCCAAACAAGTCTATGTGTATTAACTCAAATGCCTTAGATGTGCTCATCATACTCTTTTTAGGATGTGTGTTACCAACTTGCTTTCCGGTTTGACATGCACTACATAGCTTATCTTTCTCAAAAGTGACATCTTTCAAGCCTCTAACTAAGTCATGCTTAATCAATTTGTTCAATTATTTCATTCCAACATGACCAAGCCTTCTATGCCATAACTAACCCATGCTAGACTTAGTGATCAAACATGTTGACAATTGAGCTTCTCTAGCATTAAAATCAACTAAGTATAGATTCTCATATCTAAATCCTTTGAATATCAAGTTAGAGCCATCTACAGTTATGATCTCTACATCATCCACACCAAATATGCACTTGAAACCAAGATCACACAATTGAGCTACCGACAATAGGTTGAAGTTCAAGCTCTCTACAAGTAGCACATTGGAAATGCTCAAATCATTGGATATTGCAATCTTACCAAGCCCTTTGACCTTGCCTTTGCCATTGTCACCAAATGTGATACTATCAATCCCATTGCTCTTGCTTTCATTGATTGAATTGAACATTCTTGGATCACTGGTCATGTGTTGTGTGCACGCACTATCAAGCACCCAATGCCTTCCTTCGGCTTTATAATTTACCTACAAAAGAAGATCAATTCCTTTTAGGTATCCAAACTTGCTCGGGTCCTTGTAGGTTAGTCACCAAGGTCTTTGGTACCCAAATGACCTTCTTCTTTGGGCCCACAATTGGTGTACCAATGAACTTAGCCTTCACACCATTGGCACCCTTATAAAGCATGTAACAAGAATAAAATTTGATTGAGGATATATTAGGTAGCTTGTTCTTGTTAGTCTTGCAATTTTGCTCTATATGTCCAACTTGCTTGCATCTAATGCAAAACCGACCATTGCCCTTCATAAAGCTAGCTTTGGGAGTGACAAAGGCCGCCTTACCTTTCTTGGGGTATAGCCTAATCCCTCTTTGTTGAGAGAAAATCTTTGGCTACCCAAACACTTTAGCAAGTGGGCTTCTCCACCATAGGCATTGCTTAAGGCATGAGTGAGCTCATTCACCTCCTTCTTGAGGGTTTCATTTTCCACCATAAGTGAGGCATCACAAGTGAGACCATCACTCAAGGGTGAAGTAGAAGTAGTAGTGCTACAAGAAGTGTTAGTAGCAGCAACAATAATGGGTTCATGAAAAGATTCATCAATAAGATCACATGTTAGTCTCACATCACATATTATGATCACTTGCTCCTTCTTGGCTTCCTCCACTTTGACTTGCTCAATGAGAGAGGAGTGAGCCTTTTCAAGCTTAAAGTGAGCTTTGCCAAGCTTCTCATGGGCTTCCATTAGCCTCTCATGAGTTGCATTGAGCTCATCAAGGGATTGCTCAAGAAATTTGACTTTCTTGTTCAATTCCTTGCACTCCTTTTTCTTCATCTCAAAGCAAGTATGCACTTGCTCACATATGTCCATGAGCTCCTCCTTGGAGTACTCCTCATCATCGTCATCATCATCCCTACAAGAATCACTTTCACATTCATCATCACTCTCATCGTATTTTACCTTGGTAGGCTTTGCCATGAGGCATGTTGATGGAGTGTCGAAGATGGATAGCTTCTTGTTGATGGTGATGCTTGCTAATGCTCTCTTGAGATGTTTCTTGTCATCATCACTAGAGCTATCATCATCCGAAGAGCCATCACTATCCCATATGACCACATAGCCTCCACCTTTCTTCTTCTTTTGGAAGGTCATCTTCTTTTCCTTCTTCTCCTTCTTTTCTTTCTTATCCTTGTTGTACTTCTTCTTCTCATCCTCATTATTGTCACTATTGTAAGGACAATTTGCTACAACATGATCGGGGCTCTTGTAATTATAGCATCTTCTCACATATTCTTTGCTCTTAGTGTGATCTCTTCTCTTTCTTGCACCATAGCCCTTCTTCATGAACTTGCTCATCTTGCAAACAAAGAGAGCCATAGCTTCATCATCAATATCACTAAGATCCTCATCATCACTTGATTCTTTCTTGGACTTGCCCTTGTTCTTGTAAGATGAGGAGCTAGCCTTGAATGCTATGCTTTTCTTCTTCCTTCTTGTCTTCCTTGTCATCCCCCTCTCTTTCCACACGGTATGTCTCTTGTGTCATGACATCACCTAGTACTTGGTTAAGGGTGATCTCCTTCAATCCTCCTCTAATGATGAGCAATCTCAACATTTCAAACCTTAGAGGTAGGCACATCAAGAACCGGTGAGAGACATCATCATTCTTGATCTTTTCTCCCAAAGCCTTCAAGTCATTGATAATTACTTGTAACCGATGGAACATCTCCAGAATGCTCTCATCATCTTTCATTTTGAAGCTTGTCAACTTGTCCTTGAAAATATACAACTTGGCACTCTTCACCTCCGGTGTGCCCTCATAAGTTTCCTCCAATCTTGTCCACACCTCATTAGCTCTCTCACAATCCTTGATTTGCTCAAACACCTTAGAATCAATGGCATTGTATATGGTGTTGAGAGCCATTGTATTGCATTGCTTGTTGGTTCTATCTTGGTTGGTGGGATTGTCGGGATCAATGATAGCATAATTATTTTTTGTCACTTCCCATACTTGATCATTGATTGAACCAAGATACATTTTCATCTTTCTCTTCCAATAGTCATAGCATGTGCCATCAAAGAACGGTGGTTTGCCCCCCCCCCTACACGGTTGAACATAACTTGAGCCATAATTTGACACCGATGTTGTTAAGCCTTCAATCAAACGGTGACCATGGCTCTGATACCACTTGTAAGGTCCTAATATGGCTAGAGGGAGGTGAATAGCCTATTTAAAAATCTACAAATCAACTAGAGCAATTTGATTAGTATGACAAATAGCTTAATGTAAACTTGCTCTAGCTCTACAAGGGTTGTAAGCCACCTATTCAACAATTCTAGTTGCAATGATTACTTAGGCACATAAACTTGCTATGTAATTACTCACTAAGAGCTCTCAACCTTGCTACTCTAAAGAGCTCAACTAGATGAATGTAAATAATAAAGCAAGCTCTCAATTCTAATTACACTAAAGAGCTTGTATCAACTAGTTTGCAAGAATGTAAATAAGTGAGTATGGTGATTATACCGACGTGTAGGGGATGAACCAATCATAAGATGAATATATAGCCAATCACCGGGAGAATGCCAAAGACAAGAGACAATCGATTTTTTCCCGAGGTTCACGTGCTTGCCAACACGCTACGTCCCCGTTGTATCGACCAACACTTGGTGGTTCGGCGGCTAAGAGGTGTTTCACAAACCTTGTCCACACGATAGGATACCGCAAGAACTGACCCACAAATGAGGTAACTCAATGACACGAGCAATTTACTAGAGTTACCTTTCGGCGCTCCACCGGGGAAGGTACAACTCCCCTTACAATCACCAGAGATGGCCACGAACAATCACCGACTCGTGCCAATCCTCCACCATTGCTCCAACCGTCTAGGTGGTGGCAACCACCAAAAGAAACAAGCGAAATCCGCAGCGCAACACGAATACCAAGTGCCTCTAGATGCAATCACTCAAGCAATGCACTTGGATTCTCTCACAATCTCACAATGATGATGGATCAATGATGAAGATGAGTGAAAGTGCTTTGGCTAAGCTCACAAGGTTGCTATGTTAATGAAAATGTGCAAGAGTTGAAGCTTGAGCCGGCCATGGGGCTTTAAATAGAAGCCCCAACAATCAGAGCCGTTGTACCCTTTTACTGGGCACAACGCGGGCTGACCGGACGCTCCGGTCAGACTGACCGGACGCTGGCCCTCAGCGGCCGATCGCCCGATGGACGCCACGCGTCACTAGCTTCAAACACTGTTCGTCAGATTTCAACGGCTACGAAGCTGACCGGACGCTCCGGCAAAACTGACCGGACGCAGAAGCCTCAGCGTCCGGTCGTTTCCAGTAAGCTCCCCGAGGCGTATTTCTTCGACCGAACGCGTCCGGTCCACCTTGACCGGACACAGTCCAGCGTCCGGTGGTTAACCCTAGGCACTGTGCCGCCAGGTCAGCGCGACCGGACGCAAGCAGTCAGCGTCCGGTGCAATTAGATCCAGCGTCCAGTCACACGATCGACGCTGGCATCACCTCTGTCTTCTTTACCCTTGCTCAAATGTGCTAACCACCAAGTGTATCACCTTGTACACATGTGTTAGCAAATTTTCACAAACATTTTCAAGGGTGTTAGTGATTCACTAGATTCTAAATGCATATGCAAAGAATTAGGGCATCTAGTGGCACTTTGATAACCGCATTTCGATACGAGTTTCACTCCTCTTAATAGTACGGCTATCTATCATAAATGTGATCACACTCACTAAGTGTCTTGATCACTAAAACAAAATGGCTCCTACATTTTATACCTTTGCCTTGAGCCTTTTGTTTTTCTCTTTCTTCTTTTCCAAGTTTAAGCATTTGACCATCACCATACCATCACCATTGTCATGATCTTCACCATTGCTTCATCACTTGGAGTAGTGCTACCTATCTCATAATCATCTTGATAAACTAGGTTAGCACTTAGGGTTTCATCAATTAACCAAAACCAAACTAGAGCTTTCACTTGGGCATGTCCAACGGAGACCTCTAGAGGCACCGGTGCGCAGTGGAATCCTAAGCCAGGATAATAACGTGAAGAGAGACAGAGGAAAACCAAAGTTGATTTAGGTAGAGGCAATAAAAGAAGACTTGAAAGGATAGAATATACCCAAAGACTTAGCCTTAGATAGGAGTGCTTGAAAAACAACTATTCATGTGCCTGAAACTTGATTTCTTCTACTGGGCTTTAACTCTAGCCTACCCCAACTTATTTGGGACTTAAAGGCTTTGCTATTGTTGTTGTTGTTCTAATAAACCTTGTCAAATCTAGGCATTGACACCTATAGAATGCACTATATTTTAATACAAATTTTAGAAGTCATGATGCACTGTATTTTAAGACGGAGGGAGCATACTATAAAAATATGTTTCATAACGAATCTAATGATACCTATTCTGTGCAATAAATATTACGCATTCCAAATTATAAGATATTTTTTCTTTTCTAGATACATAAATTTTACTATGTATTTAGATATACACTATTGTCTCGTTCGGCTTACCCCATATTCGGCTTGTTTTTTCAGTCAGAACATTATTTTTCTCTCACAACAATTTAACCAGAACAGTGTTTTCAACCAGTTTCAGACCAGCGAACGGGGTCTTTTTTAACAAGTGATATACACTAGTAAAAACTAATACATTTAAAAAAGTCAAAGTGTCTTATAATCTAAAACAGAGGAAGTAGTATATTTTAATATAAATTTGGTCAATCTCTAGCCCCGTTCGTATAATCCGTACTTTTCAGCTTTTTTTAGACGGAACAGTATTTTTCTCTCACAATAAATCAGCCGAAACAGTATTTTACCTTGTTTTTTCAGTAAAGCGAACGAGGCCATACTTTAACATAGCACCATTTTAGAATTACATCCTCTTTGGGGAGGGAGTACTTTGTTCTTGACTTATTAGTCACACATAGAGTAGTAATGAAACTGTACAGTTATGCGCACTATTCGTTTAACTTATAATCCGTATTTTTTCAACGAACGAACAGTATTTTCCTCACAACAAATCAGCCAACAATACTTTCAGATATGACTTATCAGCCAAACGAACAGGGCGATAAACTAAAGGAGAACATTAGGAACAGTGCCATTCCTAGAGAAGGTACAAGAATACAAGATCCCCTAGCCTATTAGGTCATTACACCCTGCACCTGCCTTGCAGTCTAAGATAGGTCTCACCCTCTCAAGGGCACATCGAGAGATGTTAAAATTGGCCAAACAACTTGGAGAAGCGGAGATAATGTACAGAATTTAGCACAGGTTGTGGCGATACCAGCATACACAGGGCATTTGTGTGAATGGCTGCATATTCATCAGTTCTTGGAAGCCGGTTATTGGCAGCACTTTGAACCTAGTGACCGGCCAACTAGATCTGAAGACTCAGTGGCACCAGCAAGGTCTCCATGCTGCACATAATTCTTTATTGCACGATGGCGATGAGAAAACACCATTATGATTCTGCAAATGCACAATTCGAGATGTTGCGTGGAGGAAATGGCAGGTTTTCATGACTCTGGATTTCTGATAGTCTTGTACTTTTGTGATAACAAGAGCAACGATGAGAACTGGAGAGGTAAAAATAGTTGGTCAGTGTTTTTGAATCTCACTCAAATTGATGGGATTCATACAGAATGGTATCTGAGGCTTAACAAAATAAATAAAACTCTCCAATTCCATAGTTTCATAAAAGAAGGTAAGAAGGATATCATTCAGCATACACATATTTTCATTCTCACTTGCAGGAATTATGTATGAGACCACAGAACGAAACCAACCTGTGTACCGGCAATTATGGTGTGACTGAGTGGATGGGCTGCACAAGAAAGCACCCTTTGGGATAAAGGAACAGACTTGTTTTCTGCAGGTTGATTTTCCTCGGAGACTCTTGTTTCCTCTCTGAAATGTGGAAAACAAGTGGGAAAAAAGACAATAAATATCATATGATAAATGGGCAAAATAAAAAAAAGGTAAATAACCGGAAGTCTGGAACTTCTTTAGGTATGTCTCCAGAAAACAAACAAAAACAAAGGGTAGAGCAGCTTACTTGTAGTCCACATGGCATGCAGAGCTCGTATCTGGATGAAAGTCCAGTAGATAAATACCATCATATGAAGAAGATCCAACTGCATAAATCTGGACAAATTGCTTAACATCAAGGGAACTTCTCAACAATAAACAGGAGTGCATCATTCAGCATTCATTAAAACTTTTTGCAGGTACTAAAGTTTAGTGTACTCTGTAATATTCTTACAGAAGATGTCGGCAGCCAGGTTGGCTTTCTTAACTGGTTTTGCAGCGCCAAGTCCGTACTCTCCCTAGTAAGAGAAAAGGAAGAGTACCTCAGAACAGGCATACTTTAATTAAAAATATTTGTAGGAACCTAGGCTTCAAACAAAATACATAGCAGGATACTTACAACCAAGCAGGAGGAGGGCAGTGAAGGTGAGTCACATTGAGGTTGATAACATTCAGGACTCCAGACCTAACATGAGATGTGCGTAGAAGAAATTCATTGAGATCTAATGCACTTAAATGAGTGGAAGAGTTATCATGGGTTAAATATGGTGACTTGAAATGATCATAGACAGAAATTTCTAACAAGAACAATGATCCTTAAAGGGGAAAACGGAGATACATACCAGCCATCATCAAGATGGAAGGCCAATTGATATGAACAACTAGGGTTGAAGTCTATAGACAGAATTGGACTTGAAACAATGTTTGATTGTTCCTGAAAAATATAAATGCCAAAATAATAGTTTGCAAAAGATATGTTTCAGAATCAGAAATGGTTCCATGTTCTACAATTTATGAGTAATGTCAAAAATGATGGTGTATATCATGTAATCAGCTAAAAACAAATATATTTTGACGTTTTCGTTGAAAATGTTGGAATATAACAGAATGCGGTTGGTGTTTCAGGATGTTATGCTAACCAGGGACAATCTAAAGAGAAGAAAATGGCAGGGCGACTCCAGATCCAGTTTTTGTGATTGTGAGGAAGAAGAATCAATTCAACATTTTTTGGATGTGCCATACCTAAATATGTATGGAGTATTAGTTTTGTTCTGGGAGTTAACTGTGCACCTGAATCTTTTGGGTAGTATGATATTTGGATTTTATAGCTGGTTTCTACGGGGGAAACAGTTCCGAATGGTTGGCCCAGGTGGTATTTGCTGGGCCATAGGGAAAAAAGTGAAACCATGCATACTATGAAAACAAAATCATCAAATCTCCTACCGAGATTGTCTACTAGTGGGCAGGGTTGCAGAAACCAGAGGATCAGCACATTTGAGAAGGGGCAGCCATGTTGCATGCAGTGGTGCTGCATTTCCATCCAAGACAGGAAATGCCTCAGCAGCACGAAGGTGCTGGACCAACAAGGTGAGACCTGACACTTGAAGGAGATATTAAATGGGAGATATTGTTGGAGAAGGCCAACTAGTGCAGAGTAAATTGCATCCAAAATCCAATACAAAATGGTAGGATTGTAATCTTGTGTTAGTAGATTTTGGTTATCTGTGGCAATTTTCTGAAGTTGGAGTATGGCAATCCAGGGTGTTGCTTGCAGTATGACTTGTAGTAGTAGCCTAGTAGGTGATACGCATACTTATCGCAGACATTGAATGCTTTGCACTCATTACCATGGTAATGAAATTCAGGAGTGGTCCACAAGAAAAAAAAATTCAAATAGGAGGATATATTATGGTTTTGAATGTTAAAAATCCAAAGTGTTTTCAATGTATCAGTCCAAGTGTAAGAATATACTTTCTGCAGAGATGAGTATACATTGTAATTAAAACGGATTCAGGAGGTTCAAAAACCAAGATTGGAATGAACATAAAGTTGTATTCTCAGCAGACAAAAAATATCATGCATTCGAAAACTCAGAAGGACTGTAACAAGTATGTGTCAAGCAATGGAGGGACCATTACCCAACATCTTTATGAACTTGCATGCTAGGAACTCGAACGGATCAGTTGGAAATCTCAGTAACCATGACAACCAGAATTTTGAGACCTGCCTGACTTTAGATGACCTGTGGTATGGTTGTTAGGGGGCGAAGCTAGCTAGAAGCTAGTGGGTGCAAATGCACCACCCAAAATTTGTGAAAACAATGGTTTTTTTTCTAAAATTTCACCATATATGCACCAACTATAGCACAAGTCTATGCACCCACAAGGCAAGTGCACCACCCTCTAATTTTCTCTAGCTTCGCCACTGGTTAGGGATGCCAAATCTCAGCCCCTATTTTAAGAATAAAAATGGTTTTCTGAACCCAGGTCACAGGATAGGACCACAGTACTCTTTTGGAGTATGCCTCTAAATGTCAATACTCTTGTAGTCAACATCTTGGATGCTTTCAATGGTAGTGTTAAAAAAGCAATTCTAAATTACATTCAATGTGTACACAAAATGCATCAATGTGTCTCGAAGAGTGGTATGTTCTTTTTTTAGCAGATAAATCCATAATAACAAGTCTTTCTTTTTCTTCTGCGTACCTTTAGTGATGCAATTTTGCCCAACAACGTTGATAGCTTCACTGATAGCAATTGTTGAACCTGGAAATATTGACCAAGAATACAAACCCTCATGTTATCAATACAACTATACATTGCTGCATGAAAAAGGTTCCAAAGAATTTACCTACAGCATAGATGGTTCTATTCAAACTAATTAACAAACTGGATTGACAAGTCTGCACAGTTTCAAAGAATAGTTTGGTATTAAACAAAGGCCATGATCGGTGCATCAACGGTGACATTTTTTTTCTCAAACAACGCAAGAGAGTTGTGTGTTATTTCATTTAGAAGAGAAGAAATAATACAAAGGAGAGGCTAAAGAAAAATCAACACACACCGGGCAAAACAGTTACAGGTGTGCCGCTGTGAAGAAAATACACGAGCTCTAGACTAACTATAAGAGTCTAGAACGATGCCATGACAAGGCAGGGGTTTGTGGGTTGCGGGAGATTTTCCAGCCCAAGGATCTGCTTGGCTCCCTGACAAGGCAGACAATGGCAATGCCTTTGGTACCATGTCCCTGAATGGAGGAATTGTCATGAGGGCCCCCACCCCCTGGAGTTCCAGTTGGATAACCTTGTGCCAGATCTCTGGTAGGCGTTGGCGGCATCTGTGGGTATTGTTTTCTTTGTTTTTCTTGGTGTTATTGTGCTTTGTTTTGTCTTCACTATTAATTGAAGAAAATGAATCGAGGATCTCCCCCATTTCCATTATGGCATAACGGAAATACAGCATTCATACCAAGAAAGACAGAAGAGAAACAGAAGGAAAGTATGTGAAACCCGTCCGTCGGATCAACCTACAACTCTGAGTCTCTGATTAGAGAAGCATGCTGATTGAATGGGTCACTGACCAACACCTAACAGTTTAGGCCACAAGCATTACGGAATTACAACCCATAACAAACCAGATAACACGTAGCCAAGACCGAAAGGACACAAAACTTCTTGCTAGTTGCTTTTCGCATGGAGGGGGGAGTAGGCTTCCAATGCTTGACACCTTAAATTTACTTAGATTACACCACTTACCGTGAGTTAATTCTTAATAACTATGATAGAGCCTATAGGATCCTTCATGTTTTTAAATTTTAAAAAAGTTTCATATGACATCACATGGTTCTGAATCAATCATAATTAGGCTTCAGCACACTGGATGTTTTAATTTCCCTGAGAACTGGTATGTTCATTTCCTTTTGGCACGGGTAAACCACTCTATGAGTTTTTCGTACATGACAGATGGGCTAAAGCAACTTCTGGGAGATACAGGCAATTAGCTTGCGTGTTACAAGCTGATCATGGAGTAAAAGCCTGCAGAACCACGTGTGCTGAATACATAAAGTTAATCTGCTGAACACCAAAACCCACCTCATTGTGGCTTTGAAAAGCAGCTGATGCCCTCCCTCCACGGAGATCCCAAACATGGATTGTGCCATTTTTAGTTGCACCAAACGCAGCCTGCAAAACAAATGGTAAATGCCCATTTATGGGATGGCTTGATAATTAAAAATTTAATTGACTGCTTAAGTTAAGAAAGGGTGCAAATCAGATGAGGCGGCAAAGATAATAGAAAATGTACAGCACATCGAAAACATAAAACAGCTAGCAAAGCCTTCTTTTTGTTTTAAGCAGAAAAAAGGGTTTGGAGAAACCCTTCTAACACTTACCACACACCCACTAACTCCTATGCTTATGGAAACATACATGCCAGTGCTAGCATGGAAAAAACCCGACGTCGACCTAAAATTAACCCTCATCAAGCACAAGGGCAAGGATATGTGAAATACCTTGAGCCCCGGCCAAACCTCATAGCTGCAATTCCTCAGCAACAAGTTGTTATGGTTGGCAACATGTACCAGCGCAGGGGGAAGAGGAGCCGTGGCTGAGGCGTGACGCCAAAGCCTTGGT